>NC_058151.1:9862075-10027299 GCF_011075055.1 Mangifera indica | reverse complement strand
ATTTGTCATCGCTAGTGCGATTTTCACCGTTTTTCTTTGGATCCAAGCCGTTTTAACAAGCTTGGTTTGTCGTATGAGGTACCTCTGTTTGTTTGGTGCCTCTTTTTTAGCTGATTTGTTGTTAATTTTTTTTATGTTCAATTTGAAACTGTTTTTTTAAATTGGAAATTGATGGCTTGAATTATGATCAAAATCGTGTTTTTTTTTATCAGTTATGTTGATCTAGGGTTTTGTTTTAGCTCTGTAGAAATATTTTTCCATGGATGTTCTTCGGAAGTTAAATTTCGATGTGGGATTGATAGTTTTGAAATCAGGGGAAATATAGATATTTGAAGGCAAGGATTTAGGATTTTAGACATAAATGGAGTTCTAAAATATTTCTTTTGACGGAAAGAGGTTGAAATTTTTTTAATTAGATAGTTTCTCGAATATGCATGAATCAAGCATTGTCATGGATAGTATCATAACAATGGTGTGAGAGAACTTACATGAAATTTGGATTTTCACACTACCATAAACTGTGATGTGAATATTATCTTAATTGATATAGCACAAAATAGTAAACTTTAGATGTCCTTTAGACAATCAGTTTTTTGGTATTTATTTTGGGGAAAACCATTTAGTAACTTCCCCTACTTCAGTTATAGTGCCTTACTGCAATTCTATGTTTTTACCTACTCATTCTCTATGAGATTTTTCTAATCAGTTCTATTATATTTAATGGCAGGACATTTCAAGAATTTTCGCCTATGGAAGTTTGATAGTGTCTGGCTTTGCCTTTTCATCTGCACACAGAACTGATGTTTGGGCTGTATTTGCTGTACTACTTCAGGGTGTTTGAGAGACAGATAGGTTCTAATAAGTACTCAGTGAGTGATCATCCTTTTTAAACCACTCGTGATTTATGTATCATATTTTTTATTTCCTACCCAACATCTCTGATGACAGAACCCAGTCTGAATAAAATTTTGACCCAGGAGTTCTTGTGCATCCACAAGAGACCCAGCCTATTCAGATTAGCAAGCTGACACAATTCCCCATCATATCTTAGTTTACTGTGTATTCTAGAAAGTAATCACTGCTATCTTGTGCATCCAGTGGGGACGATTAACTTATTTTTCATATTATATAATTATAATAGAGGGAAGTATATCTAATTATTGAGTAGTTGGGCTTAATAATATAGGTTCTGCTTGTATGCTGTATAATCAGAAGAATACTGATTGTAGTGTTGAAAGGTTGAAAGAAAACAGAAAATTATCAAGTGAAAAGTTTAGTTTCAAGCAAACATTAATTAACTTGGGAATGTCTGCAAAGGAGCTGCTGACTTTTACTGTTTACTAGGACAAACTGTTCTTGAAATGAAGAAGAATTTGGCTTGGTTCTTTTTATTTGACTGGCCAGATATTGGAGAGCTTATTTTTTTAGTGGTAGAAATGTGCCTAGTGAAAAAAGTAAATTGTTTGAAATGGATCAAAGTATTTAAAGAGGTTCCAATGTGTGTACAACTGATATGTTTTTTTATCATGTTAATTGTTTTACATGGTGTGATAGTTCAGTTACTTCGTATAATTTTCTTTGATTGAGTGCATCACTTTGAGAGGTGATTTTAGGATTCAGCAGCTTGTGAAGGTGATTTTTGATGTTTTGAGTAGTTCAACTGTCCAGCTTCCTATAGCCATTATTCACATTTGTCAATCATTCTGCTGATTTTGGTTCTGCTTTGTTGTTAATATTTTCATGGAATATGAAATCTTGACAGGTATTATGTGATTATTTGTGTTGGGTGTTATAAAATACTTTCTTTTTCCAACATGGCTATGTCATCTCCAAAATTAGCTCTAGGAGTTTGTGTTAACGTCACAGATATGGTTAATTGTTTTTTTTTTTTCCTTTGGTTGGTTTAATTGTACTTTCATGTCTTCTTTAATAGTTGTCATGCTCATTTATTTCCATAAATATTCTGTTTCTGTACTTTCATTAGGCTTTTATGAAGTTGTGGTAGAATCCCATATAGGGTAATTGGGTTTCTATGGTTTGATTAGTTACTATATAGTTTACCTTGAGTATCCTCTCCATCAATGATTGTAACACAAGATAGAAAACAATGTTTTTTCTAGTTGTTTTGAGTTTCTTTTTCTTTGGAATCTGTTTTTCTTTCATAAATATAGAATATGCTTCATGCATGCAGGTCTTCATCTTGTTCTCCATAATGGTTTCATTACTCTTTGAGGTCCTTGCACTAGCACTTCTAAAAGGTGTGTACTCTTTTGTAATCCTTATATGCTCCTCTAGTTTCTAATTTTTAAGTATTTGATTCAGCTCTTTGCATTGTGTAGATGACAGCCGTGTTGTGGTTTTATTGTCCTTTATTTTTGGTTTACTCTTTCGCATTTGGGAATGGCCTTTGGCAAATTGTGTTAACAAATTTCATATTTTTGCCAAAGTTAACCAATTCTTATTGGTTCAAGAAACTATGACGCACATCCCGAACATTAAGAGCCCTTCTAAAAGATTTGTTGTCTGACAAGTGATCTGAAAGGGAAGTTATACACTTATTCTTTCAATCTCAGGCTTGGAATGACATAATTTTTTTGCACTCACGAGCTCCTTGGGAAAAATCCTAGCGGAAGTGGGGTCTCTAACATGAGATTATCACGTTATGGAGATGGTTTTTAACCCAAGACATTAACTTAATTGCTTCATTCTCCTGTTCTCCTGTTTCTCTTCTTTTCTTTCTTTATTTTCTGGCTTGTGCATGCTAGATTTTACTCCTATCTGATCATGGGCTTAAAGGATAAACTATAAATGCGGCTGTTCTTTTTGTTTATTACTTCTCTATCTTTCTGCCTACTTGTCTACAATGCGAAATGGTGGAGAAATTGATTCATTTACATCTTTCTCCTCTTGCAGATCCTGCTACAAACCTACTGACATCTGGACCATATGGTCTTATATTTGCTTCGTTTGTACCCTTTTTCTTTGACATTCCAGTTTCGACAAGGTTCCATGTATTTGGAGTTCGCTTTTCTGATAAGTCTTTCATATATCTAGCTGGTCTCCAGGTTAGTGTGGGTGTAATTCATTACCTTTTGCCATGTCTGCCCTCCTTCCCCCTCTTACCGTAGAGATCTAGGGTCTAACATTGCATTCTGTCTGGCAGCTTCTTTTATCATCATGGAAAAGATCTCTGTTGCCAGGATTATGTGGGATTCTCGCTGGTTCCTTGTACCGTCTAAATTTCTTATGCATCCGCAAGGCAAAGGTAATTTTTTTCCTATAAAAACAATGCAAAGGTAATAATTCATTATAATGTTGGGACTGAAATAACTTTCTGAGACTACAAATGTAGACAATAGCTTGTACTCTGTTCAAGCATTTAAGCAGATTCTTTTTCATACAATTATGAGCTTCATTGGAGTTATTACATTGAATGCTGTATGGAAATGAAACAGATAAGAAATAAAATCAACTTAAATGTGATTTTTTTCCTTTATTAAGAAGAAAAGAGAAAGGAATTAATTATAAAATTGATCTATGGATTTTGCAATGAATAGCAATGGACTAGTCTGGTCTGGGTGTGGAAGTGTGGCATATTTGGAGGCATCCTTGAAGACTTGCATATTTGGAGTCGATGACTTCTGTAGGATTTCAGGCATAATGATGGGTGCCACCCTTTTAGTCGGTAGTTCCGTTTCTGATTGAAAGTCATAGATGACGGTAATATAAGTTGCCTCAGATTGTTTTAAATCTTCTGAGAGCATCCGTGGCACTTATTAGGTGGCATTATAAATTATTTTACAATGTCTTCTTGGAGTGAAGTACTGCAGCTGAGATATGCATATGATGTCAGGAAGTCTTATTCAAAACTGTATAAAATTCAAATTATTGGCAGTATTTCTTTTATTTGCATATGTTGTCATAAAGATTAGAATGCATTGTTCTTGATTTCACTGTTTATTCTTGTGACAGTTCCCTGAGTTTGTTGCTTCATTCTTTTCACGGCTTTCTTGGCCATCTGTTGGGAGTTCGCCTGCAGCACCTAGTAGAAATGTTGTAGGAAGTGTGCCATCCTACACAGGGCACCAAGTGGAGGCAAGTACCTTGGCTGTGTTTTTACCAGCTGCTAACTTGTTTTACTTGTTAACTATAGTAGTATTAACTAACCAAACCATGTGGGCATGATTCATGTTTTATGGATTCATTTTCATGATGCATGAGATTTGAACCCTGTTGCCCTAATACTTAATATCCTATTCTCTCCTCACCCTCCTGTGGGGTGGATAAAGTCTCTACTGGCAATGTTCCTGCTCCCAATTCATTTGATGCCTTTGTTTTGAAGGATATATTTAGTTCAATTTTTGGTTATATATTGCATTTTTTTTATGTTGTAGATGTCTGTAGTTTTATTTTTGACACAATTACCTATCTGTATGTCATGTTGAAAGGGTTGAGCTATGAACGGATTTGAGACAGAGACATGAATTTGAGCTAGGAAAACAGAAAAAAGAACTCTAATTGCAAAACAAAACAAAGGGAGATGAGAGAAGAGTGCGAGTTCTAAGAGAGAGAAAAGGCGTTTTTACTGAAAATGAATGAAAGCCCTAAATCATACAAATATTTAGGCGCTTTATATACAAAACAGTAAATTACAGAGTGGCCCATCATGTTTTGGTCATTTACAATGGAGACCCTGCCTAAATTTGATAATGTACTTTCGTCTATATACTCCAATAAGCTATAATTTTGTTCATTAGGCTTAGTTTGTTTTTATCATTATTTGTCGTTGCTGTAATTTCTCAACCTTTTAGTTTGGCTCAAAGCAAGATGAAATTGTAATTATATAATCAGGAAATACCTTTGATTGATCTCAATTGCTGCAAATGAAGGAAAGCAGCTTTGATATAAGTTTTTCCATGTAGATTAAAAGTTAAATGAGTTGTAGTAGACTTCTATTATGTACTTTTATTGGCTTTTCTCTATGACAGATACTTTAATGGTTAATATCAACTTCTCTTTATGATGAAACTAATTTGATTTTAGCTTGACTGTGATTTATAAATAATCTTATGCTCAAGCAGTTTGGGATCTTGATGTAAATCATATTTGACTTTCACTTCATTTGCACTTATCAGCATTCCTGAACAACTTATGTTTACTTTGATTTCAGAGAAGTTACCCTTCTCCAGCGCCTTCCATCATTGAGCCGCCTGAAGACTCCATTGCTATACTTGTTTCTATGGGATTTGACCAAAACTCTGCCAGACAGGCCCTTGTGCAGGCAAGAAATGATATAAATGCAGCTACAAACATCCTTCTTGAAGCACAATCTCACTAATTCTGAAAAAAAGAGTTGTTGAGAACTTTGAACCTGGACTTCTGGAATCCCTAGCAGAATCACATTGATGCCAAGATGTGGTGGGTAAAAAGAAATGCCCGTTATGTTGACCCAACTGATATGCTCCAGGAATACATCATGGCACTCATTTACTATTTAGGGTTTCCATTTTCTTTTCTTGTCGACGCTGTCTAGATCTGTAGCTTTAATCATTAACATATCACTATTTACAAACCAATATTTAGGAGCCTGTAGAATTATTTACCACATATTGGGAAACTTGCATTGCCTTATTGATCAGACACTTTTGTTTCATGCATTCTGGTGATTTGGCCGTGTGATTCCTTTTAGATGTTGTTAAGGTTGTAAATTTGCTTATCCTTATTCTTGAATTGGGTTATTCTTACATTCAACCATGCCTGCCTTTTGGGTTAAATTTCAATTGATTCTTCTTTCGTGCATATTCATTGTTGGAATTTACCATTAATGATTGTGTCAATTGCTGGGAATGCTGTTATGTGCAAAAAGCAAATGAGACAGTTCAACTTCAATATGAGGGAAAGCTTTAGGCATTTGTCTGATTAATGAAGAGTAATTCATCTCAAGGGGAAAATCTGAAGTTAATCACTGAGGAAGCCTGTAAGAAAAGAAGTTGAACATCCAAAACATAACAAAAGTAGAACTTCGAATTTTGACCCATAATTTATATGCCTTTTATCTAGCCATTCTTTTATCTATGGACTCAAAATACCATTGTCCTAAAATAAGTTTAATCAAAGGCATGACACACATGACAGTTGGGAAATATGCTGTTCATGGGAATAGAGCTTAGCTTTCGACGTGTCAGTTTGACTGAGAAGTTCTTCCTCCATTGTTGTCACATGACAGTTGCCTGATGGAACCTTCACATATTTTTCTTTGATTTACAGCCATACCTTTGGTACATTTCTAATTAGATTGGCTTTTTCTTTTTGAAGAATTAATTATTACTATATGAATAATTTCAATGATGACTTATCAAATTATTCTTCCTTTTATAAAGATAAAGGATACTGCACAACACCAGGGGCAGAAGTGCAGCTCATACTGACTTAATTTGGAGGATAAATCACAGAAGTTCATGCGGAGAAAGAGCTCAAAAGGGTTTAAAGTTGGCTATCTCCATTTCTAAGTAAAAACAAATTGATGAATTTTCACCACAAAAACACAACAGATTTAGCTACTTCCGGTTGTGGCCTTTGTGTTGTTTTTAGGTTTGTTTCAATTTACACACAACTCAAACTAAATTAGCTAATGGCCTTCTTATGTCTAGATTGTGCATCTTCGAATTGGTTGGAGATCATTTAAAATGATCTTAAACGAAGTTCCTTCTACTCAAATACCCAGAAAAGATAAAATTTAACTTGTAATAATGAATCATAATCATCCATTGAAAAAATTGCTGTTAACTGCAACTGCCCAAGAGCTGTACACAAAAAATTTGATTTCAATTTCTCAGTAATTTTAAAAGAATGTGATTGAACAACACATACAATCCCGTATAACACTTTATCACTGCAATTTACCACAATTTACAGAGCCAATCAGTGAGGTTCTCTTTTTCACTCACAATCTTGATTCTTTCATCAAGCTACAATATTTCAATAACACACTGTATGCGCATATCTTGGCTTGGAAGTACGGTCATACATCTGAGAGCCTGTAATCAGTGGAAAAGTAGTCAGCTGAATCATAAAGGGAACTCAGGTAAGTGTTATATCAGCACTCCTGATCTCTATCCAGGGTATAGACAGGTATTTGCCAATTCTTCGTGTTCTTCTTTGGATCATCAGTGAGGCTGAGATCGATATCATCTTCCTTGTATGTTTTAATGTATGTTTTGGCTCCAGCCAAGACAAGCCTCTCAACCATGAATAACTGGTAGTTATTCTCAATCACGGGATCTAGGATCTGGCTGAAGTTAGATGAATATGCTAATTTGTATCTGCAAGTATCAGTCACCAAAAGTCAATCTCAACTTAGCCACAACATGAAAGTTTTTATCAAATTTTTTATGTTACTTTCGAGCATTATTCTCATATTGGACTCCTAGAGACCTTATGTACCAAGTATTTACCTGACAGAGAGTGGTGAAAAGAATCCAGGTGTTCTCTCATTTGAAGCAATAAAAAGAGTCCGCCCAGGTGGAACCCATTCTTTAATCCTGCAGAGGATAAACTCTGGGCGTGTATCCCTGTCCAGATGAGGATGCAGGGTCCTTTCAACCCCATTCTTGTCCTTCCTGGTTTTTAGTATATCACCTCTACGTACATGCATGGCATCATAATCACCAAGGAGTGCCTTTATCTATAGACATGAAACTTGTCAGCGCCTAGAAAACTGTAAAATGGAATGAATTTTAAGAGTTTCTAAATGCTATAATTATTAGAAGCTGAAGCAAGGAGAATTATGGTCCGCTACAATTTGCAAACAACACTACCAGTCTAAATACATATATATGATATGGTTTTCAAATCCATCAAACTTTAATCAGTGTCATGTCCCTTGGCCAACAGGAAAACAGTGATGTAAAAGTATGTTTAGATATGACAGCTCTTATCCCAAATAATTGAGCTGATAAAAGATAAGGAGGTGGTAAATATATCTACCAGATTTTTACGGCTTTGGCCCTAGCCGTCCACTTTCTTCTCCTGAATATTAACCAAGAGGAATACCATATAACTAATCTAATGGTTTAAAAGCAATAAAAATGAAAACTATACATGCATCTTGACAAATATATACAACATGGATGATACTCTCTTCAACCAACATCTACAGAACCCTTGTGCTCACTTTAGGCCACATCCCAAAGATGACCCAGATTTGGCAGACTCTATCTTTACTAAGTTCTCTCTCTAAGAGGACTCTGCTGACACTCATCACATTGAGTCCTCACTATTCCACCACAAGTGTTCAATCAATTTAACTTGCTCTTGTATGCCGATTTGTAATAACGTGTGGTCCACTTTGTCCATCACGCATGTAATAGTTTTTCATTTTGCCTGAGCCCTCTTTGTAAAAGAGGCCGCTCCTCTTCCTTTGTAATCAATCCAGAAGTAATCAAGAAAAATAAAAAAATTTGTGTTTTCTTAAAAAGTTCTTCAAAATCTATTCACAAGGGGAACTTCTTGTGGAAATGTTTGCCTTGCATAATTTAGAGCATCTATCCATTACATAATAAGAGAAGTATGCTCTGTGCTTACCTATGTAGAGGATCTTGCACATCAAAAAATATGCAAATCTATGTTTATGATCTCTGATCCTTATAGAGAGATGTTCTGTATTCCATAGAAGTTTTGCTTGATAGAGTCAACAATTTCCCCCTTTATGATAAACATGGCTGAGAGGGGCCTTAGCCATTGACATTACATAGTCATTCAAAATTTCAAACTAATAGCCAATGTTGCTTTACACAAGTATTTCAAATCTGACAGGCTAAATCTACTCCACTATATCACAAATTATATCTTCAGTAAGTAATGAAGTTTATAATTTGTCATTAATTACTTTCTTTTTTCTCTTTTCAAGATAAATAAACTCTTTCAAGTATAACCAATTGGCATCTTCTGGCTTCATTAGAAACTTAAAGGTCCATTTATTTTCTAAGACACTCTGCTATGATTCTCATATTTTACAACCAACAAGAGCTACCCATAAAGGCCACTAATCATATCCTTCTTTATGAGTCACCAATCCAGTAAAGGGGCAAGATCTTACAATTATTTCTTAACAAGACATTCTTGGCTGACAGGTGGTCATATGAATTTCTATGTTAGATTCAGTTAATGTGAGCTCCAAATAAGGATGACTTGAACCCGACTTTATCACCATCGCAATCTATGAAAGAAGTATAGCCATATAAATTTCTATATTTGAGTTGGTTCAATGTAAACTCTACATAAGGATGATTCAAAACCAAGCTTGTCACCCTCCCAATCTATGAAGACGGTATTGAAGTTCCTCAGCAGATGTTACCCAAGAATTTGTCACAGCCACATAAATTACTTATTAATTTAAATGTCACATCAGCATAGCATGGACGAACACAAGCATTAGTCCAGTTGTATGTTATCTCACTAGCACAGATAATCAAGAACATCCTTTTCCTCAAACCTTTTTCATTAAAAAAAAAAATTGACGGCATTATATACAACAAACCTGTTCAGCTGCATCCCTCAATTTTTCTGCAGCCATTGATGGAAGAAATGAATGTGGCAGCAATATAGCACTATGGTTTTTTCGATCCTTGCATTCCATAAACCTAAATGACAACAATATTAGTGTGCAAAACTTGCTTGATACAAATTTTTAACTCATAGATAAGAAAAGCAACAACTTGCATTTTGCTACAAGCAAAGGCATTCAAAATCTTTACTCATTAATAAAGAATAACAACAACTTATATTTTGCAACAAGAAATGACTACAAAAGAGGAACAATGTCTTTTAACATTATTTCAGATGGAAAAGACAAACACGAATTTAGATAAATGATCCATGAATTTAGATGGAATAGACAAACATGAATTTAGATAAATGATCCATTCAACCAGAGAGTCAACTGAACTAACTCAGGCATTATTGAGGCCAAACGTTTGATTAAACTCAAATATAAGGATAAATAAGGGAACAACATGTCACAATTAAGTTCTTAAAACAACAGACAAAAAGGTTTAACAAGAAACAATTCATAATAGTATGGCTGTAACTTTCTCCAAATTGATCAAACACTTGATAGTTTCATTAAGGACACCTAAACAAGGCAAATTCGTATATTCACAATGTATGTCCAATATAAGAAATATTTCTTTTAAATAAAATAACTTAAGTTCCCAGAATATTCTGAGTGACCTACAATGAAAGACAGCAGCATGGTTTATCATTAAACTCTGTTACTTAATAATACTGAGGTCAACCAACTAAAAGATTCTGAGTCTTACAAAAGGTGATAACTGAAAGCCAGCATAATAAATATATCAAATTACCATGACAGGCGGTTAGCAGTTCGATTAATGAGCAAGAGCTTTGAGTAGCGAGTATCATCTCTGAGATCAGCCCGACTAACACCTTCCACATGCGCAACCCCTCTAACTCCCAACTTCATACTTGTCATTAGCACCTGATACCACATTTTTGAGTTGTCTAGAATGACTGGTGCAGTTTCAGATATAAGATCCACATCGTACAAAGATTCAATAGCACAAGATTCATCTGCCCACCTACCATATGAAAATGAAGCAAGTTCAGATTATTCAATTGTTCTATTTTGTCAACTGAAAATAATGTTATTAGTATTAATGAACTAAGGAAGAAACAGGTGAAAGCGATTCCTTTTACAAAACAAAGCACCTGATTCTGGAAACTTTAGGGGGGGAATCTTCAATAAATTACCTTTCCTCTGAACTTTTATTGTTAGACTGATGAAGGATGCCTTTTGCATTGTGCATCGGATTGATACAGATCCTAGAAGGCATGACCAAAGTTCTGCAGAAAACTAACAGGATTGAAACACTAAACAGATACAAATACATAAGAGAGAGAAAAAGAACCAATCCACTGTTCATTGCAGAGTAACAAAGATGCTAAATGAAACTGCTGCCACTAAACATCCGGTAAAAAATCTAGCTTAAACTTCATTTGCTCATAATCACATGAGAAGACACTGCTAAGATCTCAATTAAAAGCTTTTGAGATTCCAGCATTCAAATTCCTAACTTTCTTCACAAAAACTAATCTGCAACTCAAATTCGCCTAATCTTTCAAACTTTCGGGGCTCAATTCCACAAGAAAACGAACAATTCAATATATAAATCCCACAAGCTCAAAAGGTTTTCAATAAAAAAGCTTAAATTAATACCTTTTCAAAAACAAGGCTTCTTCAAGGGCACACCTAAGGCTAGATTCTTGATGACCAAGGCCGGCACAAGGTTCACAGATTTTACCAGGGCAGTCAATTCTATTACCCCAATACAAGTACTTTTCTTGGAGAGTGTGCTCTCTCTTGTTCCTCGGTCTTTTTAAATTTCTGAAGGAAAATGAGGAAGAGAAGGAGAAGCCATTTGTTGAGAGAAGAGATGAGAACATGCAAAGAAATGCAATGAGAGAGAAGAAGACGAAGAGAATCAAAATTGGAGATCTGGGTTTTGGCTTCAGCTTCAGGGTTTTGGTAGTCGTCGCCATTGGAGTTAAACGAAGATGGTAGAAGCAAATGAAACCACTAGACTAATACTTGTACTAAGAAGAAGAAGAAGAAGAAGAAGAAGAAGAAGACTGATGCTTTGCCTTTTTTTTGGTTGATTACCGATTCGAGTTTGGGGCTTTGGCATAAATCACCAAAATTCCCCTGAAATTTTGTTAAAGAACAATATCCCCTAAAATTTTGAAAAAAATATTAGATTCCTTTTTATTTCGGTTAAATTTTAAATATGAAAAATAAACTATAAAAAAAGACAAGATAAATATATATTGATTTATGACCATCTATTATATATATAGAGCTAACAATATATGATAAGAAAAAAACTGGATTAAGGTTAAGTTTTTTTTTTTATAAAATTTAATTCGAGTCAACCAAATACAACTTAAAATTAAATCAAGTCGTATTAGAGTTAATACAAAAATTATTCGAATTAATCTAATATTTAGAAAAATGTTATTGTTATAGATTTTATTATGGGCAAATTAAAGAAATATTAAAAGAGAAATATCAATAACAATTGAATCTCTTACATATTACACATAATTGTATCTCTATGTTATTGTAATTGTTTTAATTTTTATTTAAAAATAGATTTTATTTTTCGATAATGGGAATATGATTTAGTTATTAAAATTATTAAAATGTTTTAGAAATCTTAGTATGTAATTTATTAAACTATTTGTAAATATGATAAATGTTATATTGTGTGTTTTATTAATAGTAAATTAAAATAATTTGATGAATAAATTAAAATGCTAAAAACAATTAGGAAAGTGAAAACGAGAAACAATTTCAGTTTAATTTAGGTTATCTCATGATAATCCATACATAGTTCAAAATAGATTAGGATTGAAATTTTTTAATACTATTCAAATTCAAATTGGGTTAAGATTAAGGGTCTTTGATATCAAATCTGAATTGATATGATTTGAATACAATCCGAATGACATGAACTACCAAGTAAACTTTTGTATATTCTAATGGTTAACTTCTGTTATTTCAACAATCTTAGAGGTCGTTTGGTTCAAAGATTTAAATATTATCTTGAAAATCTATCTTTTATTATCTTATTTGATTTGTCAGTAATAAAATATTAAAATAATTTTCTATTATTAATACTAACATGACAGATAATATAAGTGGTAATATGATTACCACCTTCACTTTAGATATTAAAAAATTATCAAGGTAATCTTGATTTTATTATAATTATATTATTAATTTTTTTAGACAAAAATAAATTTTTTTTAATTAATATAACAAATAATATAAAAAATATTTAAAAATAATTATATTCAAGAATATTTAACTAAAATAATTTATTAGTAAGATAATTTACCTGTTTTAATAATAAAATATTATCCAAATTAAATATTACTTTAAAGGTATTTTGTATTATAACAAAATCGAGGCGTCATGCTTTTGACATTTTATTTTATTCATAATTTAGATCTTGCCATGTCAGTGGATGGGCCCTGCATAATTTCGTCTAGTTATGCTTTATCTAATAATAATTCAAAGTAATGAAATTAAAATATTTGTCTCATTTGATATAGCTGCTATTTAATGGTAAATGGTTGAGATTAACAATTAATTAAATTAAATAAGAAAAATCATCCGCATTTCATACAAATATTTTAATTTCAATTATGTAATGAAGAATAAATTACCTCTAGTTATGGTTATATTATATAAAGCATATAAATAGCAAATTACTAAATTGTCCTATCAATTGATGTGAGAAAGAAAATCACAAGAATGAGATTTATTATGAGAATGAGAATAGCAAGGGGTACACTAGGGATAAACCCCAAATCAACCAAAAGTGGAAAAGAAAAGGCTCACTTATGTTTCAAGCTCTTTGCTAACACTACATACATTTATGCCAATTCTACCTTTCTTATCTGTACAATCTTCTACTTCCAATGACACAAATCTTATAACTAAATCATTGAAATGTAAAACCTTATATAAAGATGGGGGGAAAAGAAGAAGAATTTGAGATGATAGTGATGACATGCCTTGAACAGCTTCATAATGATAGGCCTTGGCCCCTTCTGCAACTTAAGATGAGCACAGAACTAGCTACTTTGTTGGTAGCTCCCAAGTTATGCATATGCATTTTGTCCCCACGAGACATTTTTGCAGAAGCAGAGGTATAAAGATGAAAACTGAGTCAGCGATATTCAAGCCTTCTGAAATGTGCGGGATGAAACGCCATGTAGGAGTCGAACAAATCCCAAGAAACTAAGCTTTCCATCGGAGTGCCTGATCCAATCTTGGAGAACAACATGAACAGGTACTGATGGTCCAAGTCCAAGCTCCTGGTAAGAAAAGCAAATTACTTGAATCAATATCACATTCCATTTGGAGGATACAGAAAGGGATTTGACTGAAAATTTGTACATGAATCGCACAAGGAAAAGAAATACTTAAGGGCGTAAATATCTTGACCAGTAGTTCCTCCAAGAATTGGAGACCATTTTTGTGATCAACTAATTCTGCAGCACATTCATTTATGTGCTATATCTTTATGTTACTTTTCGCACATTGTAATGGACTGATTTAGTTTCTCCAACTTCTTGTATAATCCATAGCCTAGCAGCAGGATTTGAAAGTCAAAATAACAAATAGCCGGGTTCGAACTCTTTCCTGAGCCTGATAAATTTCTTCGAACTGGATGCATGATCCATAATGTAGGGGCAGAATATGAAAGCACAAACGAGTAAATTTATGTATCAGAACAAATGGTTTTACGCATTTGATCCTTCAAATCATGCTCCTACACATGGTCTATTTAGGGCATTTTCTCCAACACTACTTTTTTTAACTTTTTCAGTCCAATCCAGGTCCTGGATGAAAGTGCACCAAACACATGCCTAAAATCAGATAATACAAACCTGGTTGTGTTGTCCAATCAGCAGAACAAATATGCCCTTAAGTTGATAAGCACGCCTTTAGGCTGGGTGCATTTGTCTTTCAGGTCTATACAGCAGTAAATCAGCCTCATGACTGCATTAAATTATTCTATATTTGTGTTTAACGATCTTCACTTTGGGATTAGATTGGTTTAAAGTAGAAATATACAGGCACAAAAGAAAGATAGGTTTATCCATCACAACATAAAGTGAACAATGTACCAACATATATAACTTGGGTTGATCATTCATTATAATTTTTTTATTATTTTTTTGCTACTCAAATTAACTTTAGTTAGATTATTCGTGGAATTTTAGATTAATTTTTATAATACAGTAAGTTCTGTATAAACAGACAGAGAGAGGGAGAACATACTGATGCAAGTTCCTCTATCATGATTGGTCTGTTGCCATCCTTCTCGAACAAGTCATAGGCCTGCCTAGCATGTTGCTCCCAAGTCTCCATTCCTTCCAGCTGATGCACACTAATGGCAGCAGCACAAAATTCTTCAAAATCCAGTTTTCTATATTGAAGGGAACCGATCTGCAGTATACAAGATTTGATAATCAGCCATTTTATTACTATTTTAACTGTCTTGCAAGAATATCCATTTGAATATAACCAAATGATCATTGTGAGAATTTACCATGCTGGCGTAGTCAAGAACCCGTGCGTCTTTCATGGCATCGGTGGAGTTCTTTGTCACAGCCTGCTAAATCTTAAACTTCTTAGATCATTTTTAAAAACTCTAGAAGATTTTAAAAGACAAAAATCAAGAAAAAGAGTTGACCATCTTATAGTTTTGCATAGAAATAAATCCACTTTTGTTTGGGCCCAACAACGTAAATTGTTCCCGAAGATAAGCTAGTTGAGCCACTGTTAATGTCTTTGCAAGAGCCTGCCAGCGTAGCATCAGAGTTTATGTCAAGGAAGATATTCAGAAAATGTAGCGGCAATTTCCACTCAACTCTCCAACAATGTAATTGACAAGAATTTTGTTCACTCCCTGAATTTTCATTTTGTGTGTGACCATCTAATTCCTATTGTCTAAAAATTGAATTTACAAGAATGACACATTAACATAAATTATGAAAAACAACAAATTAGGCACTAATAAAAAGATCAGGATAACCAAACAGTAGTCAGGTATAACAGAGATCTTAGAAATTGAATTTAAGAGATCAAAAAAAGAAAACCATTATGACATGAAAATTAATCCAACTAACCCGTAATGCTTCTTTTCGTAATGAAGAAGAAGCTATGTAAGTTTTTACAAGCTTATATACTATCATATCTGATGGTATCTTCACATCATGATAATTGGCCAGCCATGGATGACCTGAGCACATTCCAGAACAACTTTTCAGTAAACAAAACTATGAATAGTTATAGGGATTCAATATATGGAAGAGATAGAATAAGGGGTAGCTCCCTAGTCTCCCAACAATGGCATAGTTTCACAAGCCAAATTTGAACCAGAAAAGATGAAACTAAAGGCGCCAATTCTAAAAGAAAATTTTCACAAGTGGCATAAATAAGCAACATAACTGCTTATGGAGTGACTTACTCAGAGCTTGTGCAGCTGTAAGTCTTTTCCGGTAGTCCTTGTTTAACAATCCCTTCACGAAATCAATTGCCTCTGGGGATAAAGAAGGCCAAGGGGCTTCATCAAAGCTTGGATCTGCTTTAAGGACAGCTCGGAAAATGCCAGACTCTGTCCGAGCCCAAAAAGGCCGACTTCCACACAGAAGAATATAAGCAATGACACCAATGCTCCACATGTCAGCTTCAGTCCCATACGATCTATGCAGTACCTCAGGAGCTACATAATATGCACTTCCTACGATGTCATTCAGCCTCTCATCTGTAAAAGATTTCAACTGTCAAACCCCCCAAACTACACTTTCAACATAAACTAGCCGGGGAAATCTCAGTAGTGGTTCTGACCTGGCTTTACATAATCAGAGAGTCCAAAATCAATGGCCTTCAGAGGTGATTTTTCATCTTTAGAAGTAAAAAGAAAATTCTGAAACATAAAAAAAAAAACCATCAGAAAATGTGTGTATGTCACGATGTAGTAAATACATGTAAGCTGGGATAATCTGTGAGAAGGAAAGTGAAAATCAGAACTGTAAACCACAAACAACATTCAGTTGTTGATTCTAGTAATTGATCAGTTTCTAAGCTTAAATAACAATCCTTCGTGTGATGACTGGTGCTAGTTTTGTTCACTTTGGTTTTCATAATTATGCTAGACTCATTTCTTTGATTTCAACGTGTTAGAAAAGGTAACATTTGATCAATAGGTGTAACAGATTTCTAATAATATATATTGATAATCTTCATGAGTTAATTACCTCGGGCTTGAGATCACGGTGAACCACACCTTGAAAGTGACAAAAGGCTACCACACTTAAAATCTGAACCATAACAACCTTTGCATCTTCTTCTGAATATTTTCCACCCCTAGACAAATAGATAGAAATTAAGCCGCAGTTAGAAGGTCAGCAAACAGACCAGAAATTTACCATGAAGAGATAAGTAGGACAACTGTGGGTACCTTGAAAGTATTCTATCCAGTAGTTCACCACCTTTGCACAACCTAGAAACATGAAAGAGCGAAAAGGTTAAGTGACAAACGGAATCAACAACTTAAAGAAAAGAGTTTCCAACACATTGTTTGGATTCAATTAAAAAAGTTTAAGCATCCAATCAATCTTTCTCACTAGTCACGGAGAAACAAAAATCTGGTGAGAATAAAAGAGCGAGGTATCAAATAAACAAATAAGTTAGCAAGTGTCACTGGAAGACCCTTGTTCATCCTAGTATATATAAAAGATCAAAGGTCAAGCATTTTGACCATGCAAAAATCACTTAGCCGGCCAATCTTCATTTCCATAGAAGGAATTATATATTTGACAGGCCATGTCAAGTCAAATTCAGTATTACAAGTGGAGTTGACATCAAGATTTCTCAAAAGCCAACATATAAAGGACATTCAAATCCCATTGATGATTGGGTTGACCAAGTGCATTGAAATCCAGTATGAGAAGTTAACATTTGCATGCATATGCACAAAATTCCATCCTTTGTTAGGAGCCAAGAAGCAAGAAATTTGTTCAAGTCCTAGTGTTGCAATCATGGACCATTAACTTATGATTACAAATGCAACAGGTTAATCTTTAAATAAAGCAGTTGATGAGGTAACTTAAACTTACTCCATTATTATATAAACATTGTCATCATCTTCATAAGCATCATAGAAATGTACTAGATTTTTATGCCCCGTCAAAGCCTGTAATATCTTCACTTCCCTTCTTACATCCTCTACAGCAATTGCAGTAGTCATCTGTCACACGTTAACATAAAATTCATTGGCTCCCACTGTCAAACGAAAGGAACTACATTACTTACTAAGACTTGTAATTCTACTTAGTCCCAAATGATCTAGAAGGAAAGCAACTCCTTCAAGGATCCTTCTTGTGAGAAAATAGGTAGTAATCTGGAGAAAACAACAAAGCCCTTACTCTAGGTTGAGGTAAATTATGACATAAAGTTAAAACCTAGTAAGGGTTTTCCAAATGAGCAATACTATGTGTACCCACTTTGGGTACACAATTGTGTATACATTTATATGTGTCTTCATGTGATTGAATGTAATTTTATCATTAATTCAAAATCAGCTAATCATATGATGACATATATAAATGTGCATACATTTGTGTACCCAAAGTGAATACACATAGTTTTATTGTTTGCAAATATAATCTTAAACAAACAAAAATCCAGTGTTTTGACTTTAAAAAGAGCATCTGGGTCCTGGATTGCTGTAACATTGCACAGTATATATAGATTTATAAGTGCTTTACAGAATTATTGATGATGAGATATAATGATATAAAGGCTTTAAATTAAAAAAAAAAATTGTTTTTTGAATTCCACCTATACCCTCTTAAGATGTTCATTATGTACAAGTAAGCGGAATATACATCCTCTCAAGAAGATAGTATCCAAATTAATTTAAAGGCACCCTATAACCCTTCCAAAAATCAAACAGGTATAATAAAAATTAAAATCCAACCACTTAAAAAGAACGAAAAGAATTTTCTGTAAACTTTGACCAAAGAAAATAAAAAAATTATACTGATAAATAAATAAAAATCATCTGAGATGAAAGAACAAGTATTTTGATCAAGCATCCCTGAACTAGATTGTTCAATTGACAAACACATCTACATTTGAATGAATTAAAGGTGCAAAATGATAATGGTTTTCCATCTTGAAAATTAGTAGCACATAACCAAATTATCAAAGATCAGAATAACTAATCAAACAATAGAGAAAAAATGGAAGACCTTAGACTTGGGAATAACTTTGACAGCCACATCCTGGCCTTTCAAGCTCCCCTTCTTGGCCTTAGCGGAGCAAGTATATCCAAAATGGCCACGTCCCACTTCCTCACCAAGCTCATAATGTGCCAAAAACTGCTTTGAAAACCCAAAATTCTTGTCCAAACCAATGTCACTCTCCTGTCCCTCAGGGATTGAGGCCTCATTAGGCTTCACAGACCCGTGCCTTCTTGCAAGTAACGCCCGGATATGCTTTGCAGGAGAAGGAGGAGGAAAGGGGCGCTTGAAAAGACGCAGAGGAGTGGAATTAACACTCAGAATTGCTGGTGAGTTCTTGAAGAGACTTGGTAACGGACTTGGGCTGTAAAATGGAAAGTTTGAAGATTTTGTGTTGCGGGAATTTGTTGGAGGATTGTTTTCAAAGGGAAGAGTTGTATCCTGTTGTGATCTGTTGTGAGGGTGTTCACTGGGTTTTCCATGACAAAGTCCCATGTTAACAGAAACTCAAGAAAATAAGAGTTCAAAAATGGTAACGACTCAGCCTTGCAGTATCGTGATTAAGAAAGGGGCGTTTTTAAACCATATTAGTGAAGTTGAATCCAAGAGAGAGAACTTGGCTTGTTCTAGAGCTGAAAATTTAGGATTTTTTTTTTCTTTCACTATATGTAAACAGTTGATCAGCAAAATCCCAGAAAAGATTTAAGACTGTGAATGTGTTAGAAGATCAATTAAATAAAACACAAAATAATACTAATAAAAACAAAAGCAGCCCAACTTTACTGATCAAGAAACAATGCCAAATTGAAAGAAAGAAAGATCAATAAACAAGAAGAAGAAGAAAAAAAAAAAGAAAAGAAAAGAAAAGAAATTAGGCTTACACAAGAGAAGAGAAGAAGATGAGATGCAATGAAGAGAAGAAAGCAAGAAAATTTACTGAAAGAAGAAGGAAAGAACAGAACAGAATAACAACATGACGTTGGGAAGAGAGAGGGAAAAGAAGAGAAGAAAGTGAGGCAAAGATGCTTAGCAGAGGCAACAAGAAAAGAAGAAAAAGGAAAAAGGAAGGAAAAGAAGAACCAAATGCTTTCTTTATTTCTGCTTTTTTGAAGCTGTATTTTATTTATTTAAGCGATGGTGGTGCTGAAATACCAGACACCCTTCAACCCTTCACCGGCAGTACCTACCACTTTGGTTTTGCTTTCGTCAGATTAGAGAAGGAGAGAAAGAGAGAAGGAGATGAATGAATCAATGGCTTGTTTGATTGTCTTCTCTGTAATAATTAATGGACGTGGGGTTGTGTTTTGGATCCTTCCAGTCTGTCTTCATCGAATCAAATTACTAAAAATTAAAACTTTTAAATTAAATTTGTGTCTTTTTTTTTTCCCTTCTAATTGTATTGTATCAACTAAACTACTACTACTGTTCTTGTCTTTGTTTGGGTATTTCTCATTTGACTTCCTCTTTGTGAGCTTTGAATGGCTTTTGTCTTTTTTTAATTATTATTTATTTCTTTCACATGTACATAGTTTATTTTCTGGGAAAATAAAGAAATTTTCTTGGGAAAATGAAACTGTCACAACTCAAGTCATGCAAAGTTTAAATTTAAGAGTGTTTGAATTTAATTAGAAACTTCTTTATCTCAAGACAAATAATAAGTGCAATAACTTTATAAATCTTTTTTTGATTTTATTTTTGGGTATTTTAATGTTATTAAGTACAATAAAATATATTATTTTAAGATAATTTTGTATGATATTAATTAATTGATTTGACTATAATTTCTTTCACATCTGTAAACCAGTTCATTTTATTTTCTTTATTCTCTGCATGAAACTTATTGCCACACCATACTAGTATTTATTTTTATTTTTTTATTTTTTTTGAGACTGACCACTAGACTCAGGTGGATATAGTAATTGCCTCCCTCTTTAACTTTTATTTTTTTATTTTTTATCATAAGATAAAATTAGACTGGTGAATTCTCTTCTGCCACAACTTTGGATTTCCATTATGAAGACCGTTATAATTAGCAAGCTAATTAATCTTTGATTTGACTAGTAAAAAAGTATTCATTTATTTAATTTATAAATAAATAAATAAATAATAAAGTAGGGAAATGTGAAATTAGAATAAGAAAGAAGAAGTAAATAATTACCAAACAGCAACTGGTAATCATAATAGAATTATGAATCTGTCACATTATATATTTTCAATTGACCTGATGATTTCTATGAATGACAAGCTTTGGATATAATAATGTATTCAAAGGAACAAATAATTCCTGAATTTATAAGAGAAAATTAATAGCATAATTGTGACACTAAACATGGCCAAAAGACTTGTTCCCACCTAAGGTTTAATGTATTTTCAAATTTTGACTTGTAAAATTTTAAAACTTTAAACATACACTTATTATCTAACTTTTGTTGATAGTATAAAGAATAAAAATGTTATTTTCCCATTCAACTATCCCCAAACTTTTGAAAACTTCATTTCACCCCCTTTTGAACTTTAGCTTCTAACATCTTCTCCTCACCCTCCGGCCTCCTTCTTTACTTAAGTCTTGCCTTCTCTCTAGCACTCGATAGAGACCAATGATGTTGTGATTGGCTTATCTCTGGGAATCGAGTGACAGTCATGTACAAAGATTGGCTTCGCCTTCATCTAGTCTGACCAAAGATGGGTATCATCAACATCCCTTCCCATCGTTTCATCCTTGTGCACAACTCTTGCTCGTCCTTTGTCTCCGTCGAGCATCAATCATTAAATGGGATGACAGATCATTAAACTAATGGGTTGATAGGATGTCTCCTTTCTAAACATGATGTCGTTGGTATTTTTCAAACACTAAAGAGAAAGCAAGACCAACCTTAGCTCTATTCAAACAAAGGAGAACACTAGAAGATGAGAAGAGGACGTTGGAAATTGAAGTTCAAAAAGAGGGTGGAATGAAGTTTTCAAAAGTTTACTGAACAATTGTAATGGAAAAAGATGAAAACTCTAGATAATAGGAAAATGACATTTTTACCTTTTATATTAATAACAAAATTTAATAAAAAATAAATGATAAATAAACGTTTAAAATTTTAAAATTTCACAAATTAGAGTTTAAAAATTCTTGGGTGGGAATAAGTTATCTGGCCCACTGAACAGTACGAGAGATGCATGGTGCATTATAAATTTGAAAATGGCTGTCACACAACACAATAATGAAAACTAAGAACTCTTGAGCCAACTCATGAAATTTCATATGCAAACAAAATTAATATTTTAATTTTAAAATTCACAAGGATACATACATACATACGCTAACAAGCAATGATTGGGGATTTGATTTATAAATTAAATAAAATAATTAACAAAGATCCAATTCAGCAATGTTTACAATGATCATCACTTCATACTTTCTTTTCAATTATTTCATTATTACACTCATACTACCCTGATTTTCAACCCTACTTAACCTTAACCTTTTTATTTTTCTAACTTCTCATCATCAATTTTATCCTTAAATATTCAAATTTTAATATTTTCTTTCAATATATCGTAGCTCTGTTACTTTTATAAATAATATTATAAAAATAATTTTATATGTATATATTTTTATTATAAAATTTGATATATAAATAATATTTTTATTTAAAATTATTTAATCACATAATTATATATTATTTGTATACCCATATTATATATAAAAAATATATACACATAATTTTATTTATAACATAATTAGTCCAAATTCATTATATATTAAAAGAACAATATTACGTATACACATTTTGAGAATCTAAAATTAACATATAAATTATATATTATCATATGATTATATATTATTTTATCCTTAATTTGAAATCATTTAATTACATATAATGACACGTAAAGTTTTAATAATAAATAATAATCATTTATTAGTAGTTCAATATATTTGAATCAAATTAGGTTATCAAGAAGTTGTATGAGAGATCTCCTAGATCTATATTATCCTTGCATTTGGATGACAACCCAATAAACATTATAATTATGTCCCATAAGGTGAAAAGGGATGAAAAAGAAGAAAAAGAAAAAAAATTTACATGAAATTATTTGTCTTAGATTTTGCAATTCTTTCAAAATAAATGGGATCCTGAATAACATCATTTTTACCCCTAGAGTTTAAAAAAACAAAAAAAAGTGGCGCTGTTATTTTTTAAGAATTAATGAAACAAATGATAAAAAATATATTTTAAATTCATTAAATTCAGGGTTAAATATGAGCACAATTAATTACATTAATGAGTTCATGATTCTTTAATAATTTTTTACCCTAAACTTCATCCAATAATTATGGTTTTTTTTTTTTTTTTCCTATTTTCATAAACATATGCAGGTGTTCACTGATCAATATGGAAATTGGTTGAAGCTATTTAATCATCAAACAAGATCGAAGTACATAAATAAATAAATAATACTTAGTATTTTCCATTCTTTTTACAGGTTTCAACGCATTGGTTTTGCCAAATTCAACATAGTTTTGTTTTGTTATTTTTTTAATTTTTTCACAATATAGTCATTTGCTCTCACTTCTTCATGTTCCTTAGTCTCCCAACTTCCAACTAATTAACTCTCTCGGGCCCTTCAACTTTTCAATATTAAATTCTCCAGTATCTTGGTTTAATTTTACTTTAATTATCACTAAGATTACCTAATAATTTTCTTAATATATGGATGCTTTCTATGAAAATGACCATTGCGTTGGTAATAAGGTGCCAGCATCTCCACCAAAAATAACCACAAAAGTATAATTCTTATAACCAAAAAAAAGAAAACATAAAGAAAAAACAAACGAGAGAATTGATTCCTGCCTTATAATTTACCAGAGATGAAGTGTCATAAACTCGGATAAGGATTAGGGAGAGAATCTCTTCTTTTTTTTTTCTTCTTCTTTTTTTGGGGGCTTTTTATTTTTCAACATGATAAAATCTTCAATTGATTTGAGTATATCTCATGGAATTTACAAAGCATATACATCTCGTTAGCCTTCAATCATAAATTAACATGTGTAAAACTCAGTAATTGTACTAATTAAGTGATTAATTGTAGCATAAACCAAGCATTATAATATCAATGAATGCTTTTGGAAGCAAGTGAGGATCTGGAAAAGCAAATACTTGGTATTTTATGGTCCTTAAGAGTTAATTTATTGTTACCTAAAGACAACAAATATATCAGAAAGAAACCTTCGTGGCCTTCCAATGTAAGTAAAGACAAATTTCTCGGGAAAAAATATAAAAATAAAATAAAATAAAAAGTCTTCAGAAATGATATTGGATTCGTTTAGCATCTTTGGCGCCAGAAAATATACACACATAGATATGAAGATAATGAAAGTTAAAGAGATAAAAAAAAAAAAAAATGATTCCCCCCTTTATTCTAGGTAGAGTTTGTGGAACAAGATAGAGAAGAAAGAAAGTAAAATTCTTATTCCTTTGATTAAGAAATGAATGGATGATAAAGTTGAAGAGAGAATAAATAAAAAATTGCATGTGAACATGCAGGAACATGGGATACAGATGTTTCCAATATTTGCAGAGAGAATTAATTAAATTCCTTGAACAAGACGACATCATTAACAAGTGTTGGTCAAATGTTTGTTAAAATAAAATGCCTTTGATAATTAAATCGTGCAGTTTCCAATGGCAATAAACCTCCCGCTAATCACGAGAGCATTAACAAGAATGAAGCTGTTCAAAACGTTGAAATGTTTGAAACTGAAACTGGAAGTCTTTTTAGGGCACTGTAATGCGTTGGGATATATACATCACTGAGATGGCAACTCGTACAAATTATTGTTAGTCTAACATGCAAGAAAAATTTAACGTAAAAATACAATAAATGCATGAGAATTGATACTGCAAATTCGATAAAAACATTCTTGAAAACTTTCACAACTTTGTTTTCTTTTATGTTGAAAATATTAGGTTTGACATTGGAATATCGGCCCACTTTATCTTGAATGTGATATAGTTAGGTGACCCACCATGGCAATGGCGAGTCCTTTGTTTAATTGATATTGATAAAAAGAAGATGGTGGGAGTCTGACCGAAGACTTGAGAGGGAAAAGGCTGAAGGGACAGGCAGCATTTTGGAAGGATTTGATCATTGGAATTGTCGCAATTCGGGTCCCTCTTCTCTTGAGGAGAGCCCAGGGAGAGTGTGGTTGCGCTGATTGAGCAGCTGGTGTGATTGATTTTTTTCTTTCTCTGACTATTCCTTGGCCTTCATTGGGATTAGAGATTCTCTGTCTCCACCAATCCTCTCCGAAATGCTACTCTGTTCCACCATTTAAATATTAGATTGTACATGAAAAAGTTTTTCTATTGTTTTGAAATATACCTAGCAATTATTGACAATTTTTCTATGGTTTTGAAGTCATTTTTCTTGCTTTTGGACAATTCTAATTAAAGTATGTTGTAAATAATTAAACATGTCAGGATCAAGTTATGTGAATTATATAAACAAGGATTTTGCGTACTCGTTTCAATTTTTGATGAAGCGTCTTTGTATACTGCACGAGATGTTGACATTAATCTATTTTCACGGTGCCATTTGCCTACATACTGATTTTCAAGACATGATCTGTGCATTGATTTGTAGAAGAGGAGAGGGGAGAGAATTCTTTTCTCTAATGAAAAATAACATATATTTTCATAGGAGACAGTTTGGATAATTTATATATGTCCAACTGCTTTCAACTACCTTTTATAACTACCCTTGGCAGTTATATGAAATCGGGTTGGGTCGACCTGTCATGGGTGGCCCGGATCCAATAAAGTATAATTACTCCTTTATTATTTTGTGATATAACAATGTTTATTAAGTTATAAATTCCTACACTTCACAAGACAATTGTACATATAACTTTGTCCCCCACAAACATAAAGTTTTAACAATGGAAAGGTTAAGAGGAGACACCACCCTTAATATTCAACTACTGTTTTAATATTACAAATTTGTAATATCATTCTTTACTTTCACAACACATATAATAACATTATCATGGACATAAGTTCTTCGTATTTCTAGGCAAACCACGTTAAAACCAAATTTCTATTATCTTCTGTGTGTCTAATTAGTCTCTTGCATTGAATTCCACCAAAGTTCAATGTATTTCTCATTGGTACAAACTTTCATACTAAAAATTTGGTGCTAGAATATAAGCCAATGCAAGCTCTCCCATTCTCCAACATAGTAGTATTTCTTTTCTCAAATCTTAGCTGAACTTTTTCCTATGACATCCTGTGGAAGAACTACCAGATTTGTGACTACCATTAATTACATTGACAAAGACAACCCTAGTCACAATTCCCTATTTCTAAAATTCAACCTTGTCTTTGAAGAACAAAAAACAAATACAAAGAGATGGTCCTTGTCAAGATTGACATAGGATCACTTTATAAGGATACTTTTAATGTGGAGGACAACAAAGTAGTGGCAAACTCAAGATTTTTCCTTAGAGGGGCCTTCGCAACTCTGCTATTGTAGAGATGGATACGAACCAAAGCAAGCCAAGCCATAATATTTTTTGGTTTGAGTTTGACTCAAGTTCGTTAAGCCAAAGTTAAGGATAGTTCAACTTCAGTTTGAATGTAAAATAGTTTGACTTGAGTTTATGACTCACATTTGTAATTCAAATTCGTGATTAGAGTTTGTAGTTTATTGATAAAATAATGTTATTTCACCTAATAATAAGTAAAATGGTGTTGTTTTCATAGTTACTTGTTGTAATTTCAATCGAGGTACGAGCCAAGTTCAAAATGAATTAAGCTATTTACCTAGCTTATGAACTAGATTGGGCTAAACTCCTTTTAGCTCAAGTTTAGTCTTGTTTAAAAAGCTGAGTTTGATTGAAACAAGTTCAAGCTAAGCAAAACCATGTTGAGATGACTTTCGAGACTAAGCCAATTCAGTTCAAGTCCACCCTATAATACCTATAGGTATGTCTCAAGGGCATGATGGTCATTTCGTATATTTATGTTTGATATTAAATAAGTTAAAAGTCAAAGTGTGAGTTTTGAATGACATACGACCATGTATGAGAAGGCCACATCAACTGGATAAGGTGATTGTCAAATGATATGGATCTATGAGACAAGGTTATGTTAATTATTTAATATCAAGTGTGATGTTTTTGATTGATGAACATGTTAATGATAAAATTGTTTACAATGATACTATATGAGAATTTATATACTTGAATCATTTTATATGTTGAATGATATGATGATATAGACAAGAAGGGCTTGATGTGTGATTATTCATTGTATTATTGATAGTTTGAGTTTATAATGCCTTGAGTTGGTGCTACTTAAAATTGAGTTATGTTGATTGTTGAGTATTATTTCATGCTAAAGAATATTTAGGCAATGAATAAACGCGTAGAAATGAATTGAGGATCGAATTTAAGTCTTCTCAATCTACTTTCTTGGTTTGATACACAATTGTATGATATGAGATACAAGTCCATGTATGTGTATCCCAGATTTTAGGCCAAGTTTACTAGCATTTTGATAATTGTAAGACGTCATTGAGCGATGATTAGCAATTAGGACATCTGGACTTCCTATGCATAGCTTTAACACGACTGTGTATAGGATAAAATGATCAGAATACCCTTGAGAAGTAGTGTAGTTGAGATGATAATAGAAAAACAAAGTGTAATAATTTCAGAAAAGGGCACACACCTGTGTTATTACAGGTACATGCTTGTATATATAGAAAACTAACACGCGAGAATAGGCCATGAAGAGGATGGTCGTGTATGCATAAAAGGGGTATACATCCATTTGTATCAAGAAACACACATGCATATGAAGGGTCGAAAAAAGAAAAGAGAAAGGAAATTAGACTAGAGATTAAGGGATCATTCTGAGTGACAATACAAAGATATTGGGTACACAATAGTACCTTACATGTCAAAGAGATACGTGAAAGCAAGAGCGAGCCAAGTTAAGTAAGGGCTCAAAATGCATGCATGCTAGACATCATAAGGTCATTACAAGGGGGCACCTTGAGTATACATTTTTTACAGTGCCTATAGTAAGACACATCTATAGTAGGATATCATATCCACAGTAAGGTACTTGCTCATAAAAGAACCTAGTTAAGACACAGTTTTAATGTAGTGGAATAGAGAGATAATTCACATGACCAAGTTGTCAAATCTTTGTATTAAATTCGGTCTGATTAGCCTGGTATATAGTTTCAATTTTAGCTTATAGATAAAGATGCTTCCATCGAGTAAAGTTATGACCATGTTAGATAGTCAAGTTATGACCATTTTCGAGAGTTCAGTATAAGTACAAAGATAACATATAGAACCTACCATCATCTATGTGAGAGCTTAATGCTGACTTCGGATAATAGAGATAGTTTGAGTCAAGATCAAGGACATTTTAGAGATTAAGTACAAGTTAGCAGTCGAATCTCCTACTTATTGAATGTTTTATCACTTAGTAAATAGGAGACATGGAGTCAAGGATGCGGGCCGAGCAACAGTTTATGGGCATAGAGTCAAGGAGGGCATTTATGTCATTTTATCTTTTATTAGTTTTTACATTACTAATGTCAATTATATGTTAGAATGTTATACCTAAAAATTTGAATACTTGAATGCCAATTATTTAAAAATAAAACAAGTTTAGAATGGTAAAGAATTTCAATTTAACACAATTTTTCACTTAGATATATTTTGAAAATCTTTATTGCAAATTGTGTGAAAATCTGGGTAATTTGATATACTCAAAATCTAAATTCTTATTTTGAATATAACTTAGGTAATTTGTCAAAATTCATATGTTTTTTTTATATGAAAATATAAATCTAAAATCTTAATTTTTATTTTAAATATAACTAGGTAATTTGGAGGGAAAATGAAAATAATCAACGATGAGATACAACTACTAATTTATACAATTTAGATAATTAAGATATACATACATGTATAACATTCAATGAAAAAAATTAAAAATAAATAAAGACATTGAAAAAAGATGCACAATCATTGATTGATTTATGAATATGTTGCATAAATTTTATGATGAAAATGATATTTGTGAAATAAAACAATAAAAAAATAATAATACGACACTTCCCATTTTGAAAATAGGTTATAGCAAACAAAATTAAAAATTTTGAAGTGAGGAGTATTAATTAAGAATTTTGAGAAATTTGTACTTCTATAGACTATATCATACATTAAACTTAAAATAAATATAATATTTTTTTCAATTAAAGATAAACATAATCTTTATTTATTTTTTTCAATTATAGGTCCACCTTCAATATATATCAAGTTCGCCTCTACAATGAAGTACTCATGCGCCTTAGATATGATAAAAAAGCATTGAGAAAAGGCATAACTTTAAGTGGTTTCATACCAAAGATGCGAAACTCAATATTTCAACTTGAAGGTGAACTCCAAAAAGGACAACAAATGAGACCTAGTCACTTCATGTTTGAATTAGAACTAATTAGGCATAGTGGTAAAAAATAAAGCTGAGATAGTTGGACAAGGTTATTCACAAGAGGAAGGTACTAACTTATATGAAATTTATGCAATTGTGGTTAGATTAGAAGCAATTTATGCAATTTAGAAATTATACTTTTCCAAACATATGTTAAAAGTTGTTTCTAAATGGTTGCACCTCCAAAAAGGTTTATGTTGAACAATCACCATGCTTTCAAAATTATGAATTTTTCAACAATACTACAAGAAAATGAGCATTCAACAACTAAGTAAATAGTTGCTGCAAATTGGAATTTAGTTATAGATTATATTTAGCGACTATTAAAAATTAGTCATATAATAGTTGTAAAATCACTGTCAAGGAAAAAATTTAGCAACTAATATGTTAGTTATTAATTATAACTAAAATAGTTGCAAATGAGTCTAAATAACCATTTATTTTAGTTATAAAAGAATGTCATTAGCGACTAAAAATTTAGATGCAAATGAATATGTTTAGCAACTAAAAAAAAGACATAGTTGACTGTTGTTAGCAACTAAATAAATTAGTTATAGATGAATATTGTTCGCAACTAAAAAAAAATAGGCGCAAATGAATATCATCAATAATTAAGAAAATTTGTCGTAGACTAATGTCATTAGCAACTAAAACAATTAGATACAAATAAATTTCATTAGCAACTAAAAAAATTAGTAGTACATGAATCTCGTTTACAACTAAAAAAAATTAATTACAAATGAATGTCACTAACAACTAAAAAAAATAGATATAAATAAATATCATTAGCAATTAAAAAATTTAATCGTGAAACAATTTAGTTATATAAAAGGTATTCTTTAATTTTTTGCTTTTTTCATTTTAACATTTCGTAATTACTTTTAGAGTTACTAAAATGATATTTTTTTGCACTTGAAAATATTAGACATCAATATTTTTGTTCTAACACTTTTTTTTATAGTTTCGTGATTTTATATATACTTAAAAAAATGATACAATATCATAATTATTTAAATAATGTCATAATACATAACTCTTTTACTACATATAAGAAATACATTTATTTGTACATAAGAAAATATGTATTTTAATTGCTAAACAACCATATAAATATATATCATTTGATATAAAAGCAACACTTTCATATGTGCATAAACGAAAACCCAAAAAGTTTTCCGATATATTCAACCTAAGATACACAAACAACTCGTATATTTTTAAAAGAATGTGTTTATAGTTAAACAGTAAGAAACTTGTATTTATAGCTAGACAATTAAAAATTGCACATGCAAATGTCAATCCTTAAAGACTAGAAATTAAAGTTTCATAAAGACCTCAATTAGATGGACAATTATGAGATTGAGATAAATTTGTTACACCTGATGTCAAACTTCTCAATAAATTCATCATGTTATTTGTTGCTCTTCAAGTATTTTGACTTTTTGTTCTTGTTATTGAAGAACTTGTTGTTGTCCCTCTAATTCTTTAATTTTGGCATCTTGTTCATCAACTTTACATTTCAACTCTATTGATTCTTCTAAAGTAGTATCTAAAGCATGATGTTGAGACGGACAAAATGTAAAATTTTTATTAAATCCTAGAGTTTTCCCAAGAACTTACAAATTTATTCTTCATTTCTTTCAATTCTTATAGCTATAGATTCTTCTTGCAACTCAAACATTTTTCCCAACATAAAAATATGCACAATTACTAGTCATGAAATGTGTTGAGCAATAACTGATTCACAAATTGTGTAATTAAAATTAATTGATTGCCAAAAAATTAGTTGTAGAATATTAAGATAAAATCAATTTTAGTTAAACATTTCATGACTAACGATATTGTTTTAGCAACTAAAAAATTAGTTGTAGAATATTAAGATAAAATTAATTTTAGTTACATATTTCATGACAAATGTTATTGTTTTAGCAACTTAAAAATTAGTTACAGAATATTAAGATAAAATTAATTTTAGTTATACATTTCATGACTAATGTTATAGTTGCTAAAAAAATTATTTACAACAAAAATTTTAGTTGTTAAAATAACCAAATTGATGAAATTACCTAACATTTCGTGTCATCGAATTGTGTCAGAAACTTTCAACTTTAATCTGATTTGAATTAGAATCGTATCAAAATTTTGTAATCTTCACCTAACCCTTTAATATTCGAGTTGACTCGATCTAAAATTATCTATTGTTTTTACTTTTCAAATGGTTTTTACCATTTTAATTTTCTTCACCAAATTACCCTAAGCTGCTATTAATTAAACACATAATATAACATTTTGTTTTGTTTATAAATAGTCTAAAAATTACATACTATGATCTTTAAAACCCGTCAATAGTTTCACTAATCAAATGACATTTTTACTACTTAATACTAAAATGAAATATTTAAATAAAAGTAAAAAATAATATAAGTAATTACAATTATATTACAATACAACTATATGCAATCTGTAAAGACATTAACTGCTATTGATATTGCATTTCAACATTTCTATAATTTATCTCTAATAAATTCTATTAAAGTAATGTTTTTCCAAAATATTCGAGTCAATTCAAGTCTTGGGTTATTTCCGTGTGAATTCTAACACTATCCGATTTAATTTTGAATCATGTCTGATTGCCCTCAAATAAATTTTGTGTCAGAAAAACTGAACCATTTCTGACTTTTTTTCGTATTATACTGTATCAAGTTAACTAGTCATGTTGAAAATTACCAACTCTAAAATCATTTAATAGTTAGTTGCTAAAATAAAATTTTTGCAACTAAAAAATTAGTTACAAAACACTAAGTTTAACTCTATTTTGCAACTAAACAATTAGTTGTTAAAACATAATTATTTGCAACTTAAACTTTAGTTACAGAAAATTAATTTTAGTTACACATTTCGTGATTAACATTATAGTTGCAAAATAATAGTATTTACAACTAAAATTTTTGTTGCTAAAATAACCCAAATGATGAAATTATTTTGCAACTAAACACTTAGTTGCTAAAACAAAATTATTTGCAACTAAAACAATTAGTTGCAAAACATTAAGTTTATCTCTAATTTGCAACTAAACACTTAATTGTCAAAACATAATTATTTGCAAGTAAAAAATTATTTGCAGAAAATTAATTTTAGTTACACATTTTACAATTAACATTATAGTTTTCAACCAAAAATATTTACAACTAAAATTTTAGTTGCTAAAATAACCAAAAGGATGAAATTATTTTGCAACTAAATAGTTAGTTGCCAAAATAAAATTATTTCCAATTAAATTATTAGTTGCAAAATATTAAATTTACCTCTATTTTGCAACTAGAATACTTAGGTGCTAAAACATAATACTTACAACTAAAAAATTTGTTGTAGAAAATTAATTTTAGTAGTTTATTGTTTCCTTCCCCTGGAAAAGTGAGGGTTGAAAAAATGGAATTAATTTTTTGCAATTAAATTCATTTTAGTTGTTACAACTATTTTTAATTAGTAGCGAAAAGATTAGTTGTTATTTGTATTTTTTTTGTACTCAAAAAAACACTTTATGGTTTGAAACACGCTCTTAAAGCTTGGTTGAATAGTTTTTTATGTCAAAATGATTTTACAAAAGGAAAGACAAATATGACATTGTTACAAAGAGGCATGAACACACTATTCTTCTTAGAGTATGTGCTTAAGAGTTCTCTTTAAAACTAATATTGGATTTTCATTCAAACATTGTATCATAATTTTAAATAATAAAGGCCAAAATTTTATCTATTTCTACATGTGTAAAATATATATATGTGATAAATGTGTTTAGATTGGTAGAATTGTGATTAAAGAATCAATGTGTAGCTTTGATTGGGAGAATCCTATGTGTGCATGTGGTGGCCAATCTAAAAACATCTACAACCCTAGCATTATTCTAACATAGGGTATAGATAATGCATTAAGACTATCATTGTGTAAAGTGATTCTACCCAATGGTAGTGATAAATCTACTATGTTGAGGTTTATTTATAACAACTTGGTATAACACATGAGTGATTCACTAAAGGATTACACATAGATGGTAACCCCGATGTATATGAAATAAATCATTTATTAGAAAGTGATGCATGTGATACTTAGACTTGGGATCACCAAAATGTTTAGTGTACCAATCGACCTAGTTTGACACTAGCTTGATGTAGCATTCTTATTAGAGCCATCAATATGAATGATCAATTAAATTTGGGGCCACAATAGGATTGAGTTAGTGTCCAAGTCCAACAATATTTAGTTATTGCTTTGGAATTCAAAATATAAAATCAAGGGTATCTAAGGTAAACATTAATCCTGTGTTTTAGCCTTGATGAGGTATCGGTATGATGAAAGATTTCAATTGCATGGTAACCATACTATTGCAAGGTAAAATCAATTTAACACTAAGTCTCTATTATTTTGGTGGTCATGATGTCTAGTTAGAGGCTATTCATGATCTGTGAATGAAGAGATGATTAATCATAGATTAATCACATTTTATTCATTGTTAACATGATAAAACACCTATGGGTAACGTATAATAGGGGGTTGTTTATTGAGATTAAAAAGTTTTGAATTTATTATATATAGAGTGAATCACTTCAAGTTTACCTAAATACGATGAGTTAATATCTTTGTTAATGTGACTTTTGAGTCTTATCTTTTAAGGATAGATACAAGACATGTTGTTGGACCTAAGTTAGAGAAATCAAAAGTTAAGGGGCTAATCAACATTGATCTAAAAGTTAGGGGATTGGAATAATATTTGTTTCCATAATTGAGGTTATGTGTCTTCTATAAATTGAGACATTTTCTATAGTAACCTAAGCCTTAGCTGTCTATACTAAACTTGCATGAAGAAAATTTTCTCTTAATTTCTTCACACAAACATATAATCATTCATCTTAATCACAAGCTAACACTTGTGTATGCCCTTTTGACCACTCCACCATTGTTGTATCATGGTGATTCCATGTGGACTAATGGAAGCCTTACTCCTTATGAGGAGCACATAAATGAATTCAAGGTGGATCTCAAATTGTTGAAGCCTCCAAACATGGACATTGGCTTTTAAATTGTATGAAAAACCTATATAAATCCACTTTTGATCTTAGGGTTTCATAGATATCATTTTTAGTGTTTTATGTCCATAATCCATTGCAAAAATTTTTGTTCTTGGGCTATAGGGATCCTTAAATTGTTATCAAAGTCTAAAGGTTGTGATATTATACCTACAACATAATTTGAATGTTTTATAATTGATTTGTTATATATGATTGATTGTTGGTGTATTATCATATGTTTTAAATGTCTAGGGTATCAATTTGTTTGTAGATTAATATTTGTTGTTTCATGTGTTCTATTCAATACATGTTCCATATGTTGAAAGACACTGTAATTTCATGTTGATTGCACAAAAATCATGTTGATTGATTAATCATTCCTTTAGGCAAATATACATACATAAATAGAAATGAAAATAATTGACAGGGGTAGTGAATGTACCTTATCGCATAGTGGTGGTGGTTCATCATCAAGTGGTCGATGACAATATCTAAACGAGTACAAAGAGCAATTAGATATTGTCATTTGTGTATTTATTTCAATATATTATAATGTCTTTATAATATGTTTATGATTTTTTTTTGTTGTACTTCAATATTATTTATAAATTTCAATGACTATGTTTATTATTTGTTTTAATGAAATTACATCATGAAAGTGGTCACGAACAATATATACATATATAGTTGTAAATGAATATATGAATGTCAAATATATACATACATAAGCACATATACAAGTATGAATTATGTACTCATATATATATACATAAATAGAAAACACATATATATACATATACATACATAACAAATAAATAAAAACACTTATACATGACCATAAAAAAGACCAATGCACTCCTCATACTCATTGAATCAGCACCAGTGAAATCAAATGAACGTCAATGATTGAGGAACCCAATGAACCAAAGGGAAAAACCCTACAATCTCTTGAACCAACAATTTGCTAAGACACATCATCGTGCCTCAAAATAACCATCCCATCTAGCCATGGTGAGTGTCAATAAAACCAACACCTAAAAGTAATGGAACGAACATAAAACAATTAAAACAAGAAATTAAAGTCAAATAAATTGAAAAAAAAAAGATAAAAAAGGTTTTTGTTAGGGTTGGATTTGAGACGAGCTAAGTCGAGCTCGCTTAAGCTTGAGTTCAATTCGATTTAAATGGAGTCAAACTTATTTTAAAAATGTTCGAGTTTGGCTCATTTGACAAGAGTTGAGCTCGAGTTTAGCTTGAGTCTAAGCTTGAATCAAGCTTTAAGTTCCGATGGATATTGTAGCCGAGTAAAAATGACTAAAACAATATTGTTTTAATACTTACACATAGGTCAAAATAACGTTATTATAGTTGATTCATATCAAAATTTTCAAACTCGCGAGTTTGGTTAGTCAAACACTCCTTAAGCTCGAGTTCAAGCTCGAAAATATTCAACTTTCAAGCTTGACCTCGAGCTCGCTTGAGTTGAGTTTGTTTCAAATTCGTTCGAGTTAAAGTCAAGCTTGGTCAAACTCGATTCGAATCAAATCCTAGTTTTTGTGAACAATAACCTATGAATAATGCTAGCCGGGGGTTGGCAAATATCACTTTGCCCCCACTAGGCATCTAGCCTATTATTAGTGCCCTAAATAATGTTAGATGCAATGGCAAATATCACTTTACCCCTAACTAGGTGTCTCGCCCAAGGTTTTCAAAATCGGATCGGGATAAAAATCGTTTTAAGTACTGGTTTCGGTCAGACCGGTTGAACCGTTTGAACCGGCCGGTCGGACCGGAATTACAGTTTAATCATAAATTTGTAATAATAAATTTTATTATTTACAATAATATTCGTTATAAATTGTTATATATTGGTTCATTATATATAAATAGGGTATCACAGAAGACTGATATTCAACTTTCAAATTCTTAGAAACTAACCACATTACAAATGAAATACATTCAATACAGATGTATAATAAAATTACAAATTCGTAATGTAAAATTATAAATTAATAATAAATCAATTAATATTTTCTAATTAAGAATTTATATTTGTTTATATAAATTCACCTATTATTTTATATAAACCAAGGATTGCTCTCTTGTTTCAATTCAATTTTTATCACTTTATATTGCTTCAGTTCACTGTGCAATCACAAACTCATGCAGTTTTAAATTTGAAACTTTTAATTTAAAACTTTCAAAAGTTTTCACAACCTTAAGCAATTGATCCACCAAAGAGTTTTCTTGTCCTTTAGACTTACTTACATGAGGCCTTTTCCCATAAGTTGAGACTACAAGTGGGGTTTGAAAAGGAAAGGTTTTGGAATGCTAAGGAAAAAGGGACCAGGTTATATACCATATATGCGAACTCCAAAACAAGGCTATATCGCCCTTATTCCCACAAGGGTCAACACATAAACCATCAACTTTCTTTCCAGGAGATCTTCAAGGGTCTCTGGTCAAGAATCAACCAGAGACTGGTAGAGCTTGGACTCTACGGGTAGCCCTTTCTTGTAGGCTACCACTGTTGACTGCTCGTTGCAGTTGTACCAGCTTCCCGTCGTTGCCTGAGAATTCGCTGGTCACAATAGCAACAAAAACTCGCCGTCATCAGCCACCGTTGAGCCTGAGAAGTCGTCGTGAAACTTGCAAATATAGTCTTGAACTGCTGCCTTGTGAGCCTGCAAACCAACACCCCTTGGTGGCAGCGTTGTCGTCAGCAACCGTACTTAAACCATCGTCGGCAAGGAACAGGAAATTCATCGGAGAAATTTGTCGACTGAGGACTGCGTCTGCGTGCACTGCAAGGAAGAGGAAAAAAGAAAAATAGTGTTTTATATGTAGCCTTGAACCGGATTTGCATGGACCGGGGTTAGACCGCGGTTCAGGCGAGAACCGGCGGTCCAACGCAGTTTCAATCCAAAAATGGTTTTGCCTTCAACAGAACCCGACTACAGTGCCGGTTCACGGCCCAACCGGTTCAACCGGCCAATTCGGTCCGGTTTTTAAAACCTTGGTCTCGCCTATTATTTACCCCCTAAATAGTAATTAGATGTGAGATAGGCATAATGCGTCAACTAGGTTTTCAATGCCAGGAGGTGAAAATCGTCCTATATTTAGCAAAAATAATCATTTTAGTCAACAAATCAGTCAAAATATTAACCAACAACAATATTTCAACCTCTAACAACTAATTTAAACTAAATTAACCATCATTTTACTAATTAAAATTTGAAATTTAAATAGCACTGACGATAAATCTATGTTTACGATAACAATAATAGTATCCACACTTACATCACTTTCTAAGCTAAAGAATGAACATTTTCCACCAACTAATTGCATCTTCTAATTGAACCGAAACAAACCCAAAAATGAAGACAAAATGAATTGAATGTTAACTTGTGAAGCCATTTTGGAGATGGGTATGATGGGGAAAGTGAAGAATAATGAATATATGCAACTAAAATCATTGAGAAATTAGAGAATGTGTAAAAAGGTAGGAGGGGTAAGTTTTTGAAATGAAAAAATTGTGATGACTCCACCTTTATATATAAGAGCAATTTCAGGAAAATATTTTTTCTTAGATTCAATATTATAACACATCAAAAGTAAGTTAAAATTGTTTAACATTATTAAATTAATTAATTTCTCCTAAATTATTCTTGGTTTGAGAAAAAAGGAGTTTATGGAGTTAGACTTACAAAAATAACTGCATTAATACATTATTCATAACATGAATTAGATTACTAAATAATCATTCAACCAAATTTTCATCATAAAAAATATACAACAATTGTATAAACATTAACCTTCATCCATACATATTTTAATTATCATCAAAATGAAAAAAATTAGCATGTTCATCATTGTTTCATTAAGACCATATGTGTCACACACATTTATCTATACAAGAATTTTATAATCACTATTGATAATATAATAACTTTTCAACTGAAAATTACACACTCATAAGATCATAATTTTTCAAAATTTTTATAGGCTTAAAAAACAACATGCTTCCTATACTTACATATATCAACATATAATGGATATCAATTTTCGAGTAAAGTTAACATGCATGCATTATTTAAAATTAACATGCATGTCACATGCAAGCATCAACATCCATTAAGAAACATTTTCAAGAATGAATGTTACTTACATAACACATTCAAACACTTATTCAATCAACTATTTAAAAATCTTGAAATTTTTCAATAAAAAATTCAATAAAAATATTTATATTCATATGTTCTTCCATCTAATGTCATTAGAACATAAAATGAAACAAAATTTCAAACTAAATAAACATGGCCTAGACATGCATAAGTAAATTGTTGATTTGAACTAATTTTCCAACAAATAGGAAGCATGAATGGTATGATCTGTGTATTCAACTTAACATTATGTACAATAATAAAATATTTAGCCAAAAAATGAATATGCAATGGTCTAAATAGCTTTGATACTATTTAAAGGTTTAGAAGAAAAAAGATAATAAAAAACACACATGCATGTTCATAACATACATATTATGGTTGTATGATAAAACAAACATAAAAATATAAGAAGTTGATGTAAAAATTACCTACTCCTTTGGTAATTTTTGCTTGCTTCTTCTAATATGGATGAAGTTGAGCCTTGAAACCAAAAAACCTCTAAAAGAAATTCACACCCTTGCAAACTAGAGAGAGTTAAATATAAGAGGTTCTTATTTTATGTGAGAGAGAGAATTTTTGTTTAAATGAAACTTGCTTTTTAAATGAGATAAAACTTATCCTTTTATATAAGGGGTTTATAAAATAATTTCTAATTTATTTACATGCTCTTTATGCAAATAATTATTATTCAAAAGTCCTTGATATAAATCTTATTTACGACATTAGCTTATATATTATCTCATTTAACATTTTAGCACCTTAAAATGTTATATTTACATTCATAGAAAAATTTCACATGACATAACTTTATTACCTTTAAAAAGTGTTGGTCATTCTCGGATAATCAATTTTCTCTCTTTGCTTTCTCTAATTGCTCGGTTTTTTATGTGTGACCTTTTAGGTTCAATATAAACTAGCCATGAGCTCAAAATTGATCCCTCACAAAATGTGTTTGAAAGCTCATTGACTATAGTAAATATCTAGTAATAGGTTATAGTCCCTAAATCACAATGAAGACAAACTCCATAAAACATTTTTCCAAGCATTCATATCATATTGTAAAATTCCTCTGTTGTAAATCCCAATTGAGGATGGGTTTATGGTATGTCAAAACCCTAAACTTAATTGTTTATCAAACGGTCGATCAGTATATTTAGAATGTGTCACCATGAACAACCTTTTGTGTGATTTTCTTTATACTATGTCTAGAGATTTTTTCCCCCCATTATTTAACAACATTCATTTGGGAACTCAAAATCAATTATTTTGAGCCAATAAATTCCTTCATGACTATCACTTGTTTTTGTATACGAACAACGTATGACCAATTCGGCTTATTGTACATGTCATGAATAACCTCATACTTATACATTATATGAAATATATGTATCTATATTGTATCCAACTATGACATTTTAGGTCTATGGATCAATGGTACACTAATACAATCCTGCGACAAATCATTAACCACATTTTATATGCCTATGTGATTCATTGTAATCGATCATATTCAAAAAACAATTCACTACTTGTTAACTTACATTAATATCATCTTATGATAGTTAATGGAGGTATTCAATATGCTTATTGTGCGATGTCATTTCCCAACTGCTATCATGTACATGGGCAATGGTTCGATGATTCAGTTTTCCATAGTTCATATCATTTAGATAATTCATATGCACACAATATATTGAACAAATAAATAGAAAAAGTGAAACAGAACGTATATGTGAAATATAAAACTTTTTTTTTTAAATTAATACAAGAAATGCCTTGAATCGACAACATGATTGGATGCTAGGACATATACTAACATCAATACATTAATCATTGGCTATGTCAAGAAATGTGTTGGGTCTATTTTAGATCAACATAGGATTCACCAATCTTAGGTATGAGAGAAGATATCTAGTAGTGATATTTGACAAATTACAATAATCAATTAAATTTGTAGCTACCATGAGAATGAGTTGGTGTTCAAGTCCAGTAGTATTTATTTGTTACTTAAACATTCAAAATATAAAGTTGAGGGTATCTAAGGTAGAAACTAATTATGTGCCTTAATTTTGATGAGATATCGGTATGATGAAAGCTTTTAATTACATGGTAACCATGCCATTAAAAGGTAAAATCAATTTAACACTGAGTCTATATTATTTTGGTGGTTATGACATCTTGTTAGAGACTGTTCATGATATGTTAATAGAGAGATAATTAATCGTATATTGATCATAATTTTATTCACTATCAACATGATAGAAACCTATGGGTCACATATAATACAAGGTTGTTTACTAAGATTAAGAACAAGTTTTGGATTTATTATATATGAAGTGAATCACTTCGAGTTTACACAAATTAAATGAAATAATATATTTGTTAATATGAATTTTGAGTCTCATCCTTTCAAGATAGATATAAGACACATTTTTTTTAGCTAAGTTAAAGAAATTAAAAGTTTATATTGATTTAAAAGTAGGGGACATTTGTTTTCATAATTAGGGTTATGTGTGTTCTATAAATCGAGACATTTTCTCTTATAACCCAAGCCCTAGTCTACTCTACTAAACTTGCATGAAGAAAATTCTCTTAATTTCTTCACACACAAACATATAATCATTTATCATAATCGTAAGTTGGCACTTGTGTCTGCCCTTTTGACCACATCTTAATTGTTGTGGTATCTTTGTGACTCCATGTGGCTAGTGAAGCCTCACTATTTTGCAAGGACAACATAAATGAATTTTTGGTGGATCTCAAATTGTTGAAGCCTTCAAACATATGCATTGGCTTTTAAAATGTATGAAAAGCAGGTATAATATCCACTTTTGATCTTACAGTTTTTATAGATATCATTTTTAGTGTTTTGTGTCCATAATATGTTGCAAAAAAAATCTTTCTTAGGTTATATATGATTTCAAATGGTATCAAAGCCCAAGGTTTGTGATATTATACTTGCAACATAATTTGGATGTTTTATGATTGATTTGTTATATATGATTAATTGTTGGTGTTTGTTTTCAATGTTTTATATGTTTAAATTATTGATTATAATACTTGTTTGTAGACTAATATTTTTTTGCTTTATGTGTTCTATTCAATAAATGTTCATAGATTAATATTTTTTGTTTTATGTGTTCTATTTAATAAATGTTCCACAAGTTGAAAGACATCACAATTTTGTATTGATTGCTCGAAAATCATATATTGTGCAATCTACACTTGTTGATTGATCGATTATGCCTTGAGAATTGGTGATAATTTTCTTTTGTGTAATGAGCTCTTGTATATCTATCACAAAAATGTGAAGAATTTGAAGAAATGTGCTATAAAAATAGACCTTATGAAAGCTTACGACATGGTTAGTTGGAAATTTATTGGTGTTTTTCTTGATAAGATTGGTATCCATCCCAAATTTCTTAGATGGGTAAAGGAATGCATCACTACTCCTTTATTCACAGTTAGTATCAATGGTGAACTTGAGGACTTTTTCAAAAGCTCTAAGGGTTTTAGACAAGGGGACCCATTCTCTTCATACTTGTTTGTGATTGCAATGGAAGTCTTTACGAGAATAATTGAAGAAATGGCAACTAAGAAAAGCTTTAAGTACCACTTGTAGTGCAAGGTGAATAAAATAAGCCGCCTATTCTTTGTTGATGACCTCCTCATCTTTTGTAAGGTGGAAGAGAACTCCTTCAGTCTCATAAAAGATACTTTATTCCTATTCCAAAAGTGGTCTAGGCTTAAGGCTAACGACTCGAAGAGCAATATTTATTTCTTCAAAGTGAATGCTTAAGAAAAGAAAGACTTGAAAATGATATTGAACTATAAGGAGAGATCTATTCCTTTCAAATATTTAGTTCTTATGTCTTCTTCTAAACTCTCAAAAGAAGATTGTAAACCCTTGGTGGACAAAATCCTTGCTAGGATTAACTATTGGAAATGCAAAACCTTATCCTATGTAGGGAAGAATGATGCTTATTAAGGCCATCTTCTTTAGTGTGCAAGTGTATTGGGCTTCTCATTTTTTCCTCCCTTCCAAAATCCTTAAAAATATTGATAGCAAATTTATGGCTTTCTTTTGGAGTGGTAAAAACCCAAAGCCAAGGTTGCTTGGCCTGAAATGAAGGTGGTTTAGGCCTTATGAAAAACAACGAGTGGAATAAAACGACTGACTAAACATTTTTGGGATCTCATGAATTCAAATTCCTTCTCGGTTTGGGCCAAGGGTGGAAAAAGTTAGACTTAAAAGGAAAATTTATATGAGAGTAAAGTCTATCTAGTAATTGCCTCTGGTGGTAGAGGAAACTCCTCAAGTTGAGAGAAGGCTTGAAAAGCAAAATCATGTCATTGGCAATGGTGATCACACTTTCTTTTGAATAGATAATTGGCATCCATTCGATCCCCTTGTAGAAATATATGAGAATAGGCTTATCTATGCCTCCGGTATTAAAAGAAATGCAAAAGTAAAGCACATTATTGAGGATAATAGGTGGAAATGGCTTTTGACCTATTACACAAAATTTAGGGAAATCACAGTCATGATGAATGACCACCCAAAAGGTGGAAAGGATTGCATTAGGTGATTGTTTTGCCCTAAAGGCAACTTCTCAATAAAATCAGCTTGGAATGAGCTCAAGAGCAAAGAAAGGGAGATTACTTGGGCTAGCTTGATTTAGCACAAAAAATTTATCCTTAGGTATGCTATCATTCTTTGGCTTGCTATTAAACAAAGGCTTACTACAAGGGACAAGTTATTAAGAATCAGGATCACTAATGATGCTTTTTGTGTGTTTTATAATAATGGGGAGGAAAGTTTAAACCATCTCTTCTTCCAATGTGAGTATAATCTTCATATTTGGAGCAACATTTTGTCGATCAACAATACGAACTATAAAGGTCAGGAATAGGGTAGAGAACATAGCCATGGAGTGGAAAGATAACAATCTTAAGCATATTATGGGGAAGTTAAGCCTTGGAGCCACTATTTATGCAATATGGAAGGAGAGGAACAATAGTCTTCTCAAGAAATTGCATCTCCAAAGAAAGAGTCAAAGAAAATATAAAAAGAATTATTAGGGATAAAGGTGCGGAGTTCTCTAACTTTTCTCTAACGAGGAGGTGACTAAAAGATGGGCCTTCCGCAATGCATCTTTAAACAATTATGATGGTTTTCCTTATATTTTTTTCTAACAAAGTTTCTGTTTTATAGTTTGGGCGCAAAACTTCAGATTTTCTAGATGTAGATTAAAATTCCAAAAACCTAGTGCTTTGAATTTGGGTTTTATTACTGCCATTCACTTGCAGGCAGATTTATTCAAAGTTTTCAATCTCTTCCAGTTTCGGCCTTTGCAGTGCATATTTTGTATTATGCTTATGGATTCTATTACTCTGCTTTCTCTGTTGGACATTCTTTATTCTTTGTTTTGTGCACATGTTATGTTTGGATTCTAGTTTATGTTCTGTACTACCTGCTCTCCCTTCTGCAAATCCTTTGGTCACAATCTCAATTCTACTGGAAATTTTGTAGCAGATTATGCAGAATAATTGAAGGACAAATTGTTGCTCTCTGCCTTCAAGTCTCTCCTGCATAGATTAATCTCCAAGAAGATCTAGAAAGCTGATGAGTTTCCTTCTAGCAATGCTACAAATGTAAATTCCCCCTAGAAAACAATTTGCATACCTCTTCTGCTAACTTCCCCTTTGATTTTCTTATTTATGCAAATTCTGTCTTTGCTTTGTGCACTACCTTTTGTCTACTGTCTTTTGTCTACTGTCTTTTGCCATCTCAATAATTTTTTGGAATCATGGTGCATAACTCTTTTAGGCAATATATAAATGTTAGGCTCTACAATTTTTTGATTATTTTGATCAATTGTATCATAGTTTTTCCTTGCTTGTATAGTTTAGGCTACAAAGGCACCCCCCTTTGTAATATCTATTGCTTTTCCCCTCCCAGTTTCTTAAGGCCTATCAATGCTCTCACTTTGATCGTAACTCAAGAGAAATGAGTGTTGGTTCTGAGTACGTCTTGCCCTTGGTAGCCTTGGCTGTCCAATCCTTCTGGACGAGCTAAGGTTGTTTTTTAGTCTTTTGGCTATGTTTTACTTGTATATTCTTTTGCTTCGCAATATATATATATATATGAAAAAAAAACTGGCAAAGGTTGTAAATATACCTCATCCTGTAGTCATGATGGTTCTTCATCAAGTGGTCAAGGACAACTTAAATATTGTCATTTTTGTATTTATTTCAATATATTATGATGTCTCTACAATATGTTTACAATATTTTTTGTTGTATTTCAGCATTGTTTGATAAACTTAAGTGATTTTGTTTATGATTTGTTTCAATGAAATTGCATTGTGAAAATGGTAAAAAACAATATATGCATACATACATGAAAATGAATATACAAACGTGAAATATATACTTATGCAAATGTAAATGAATATATGAATGCCAAATATATACATACATATGTATATATACAAGTATGAAAATATGTACACATATATATAGACATACATAACAGATAAATATGAAAACACCTATACATAGCCACATAAAATACTAATGGCAAACACATTCATATTCACTAAATCGTCTTTAGTAAAATTGAAATGATATTGATGATTAAGGTACTCAATGAACCAAAAAAGAGAAATTTCACAGTTTCTTAAACCAATAGTTTGTTAAGGCGCATCATTGTGCCTTAAAATAGTCATCCCATCATGCCACAGTGGGCATCAATAAAAACAACACCTAAAAATAATGAAACAAACATAAAACAATTAAAACAAGAAATTAAAGTCAAACAAATTGAAAAAAATGAAAAAAGGTTTTTGTTAACAATAACCTATGAACAATGCTAGTCGGGGTTGATAAATATCACTTTGCACCCACTAAGTATTTGACCTATCAATTAGTGCACTGAACTCCCACTAGACATTTCACCTATCAATTAGCATGCAAAACAATGTTAGGCATTGTGACAAATATCACTTTTTCTCCAACTAAGCATCCTACCCATTGTTTTACCCTATAAATAGTAACTAAGTGCCCGGTAGGCATGACACGCCAATTAGGTTTTTGACATCGATGAGATGAAAATTCTCCCATTTATGACAAAAACAATCGTTTCAATCAAACAAATTAGTCAAAATATTGACTGGAAACAATACTTTAACATCAAAAAATTAATTGAAACTAAATTAATTATTAATTTAATAATTAAAATTTTAAATTTTAAATGAAAAAACTGCAATGAAACAACCTTATATATAAGGGCAATTTCAATAAAATGTTTCTTTTCTTAGATTCATTGGAACATGCAATAAAGATGAGTTAGATTTGTATACCATGATTAAAAAATAATTAAATTCATTAATTACTCTTAAATTATTCTTGGTTCTATTAGAAAAGGAGTTTAAGGTAGCAGATTTGATTTAATATTTTTTAGTAAGAATGGGTGACAATACATTGATTTTGACTCAAATGCCCATACATGGTCATGGACTTATTCACTTATGTAAGTCCATTCACCCTTAGCATGTATGACCTTAGAGTTTATAGAAGTAAAACCCTTAGCAAAAAGTTATTGGTCGCTCGGTTGTCAATTAAAAAATTTACTTTCAGCTACTAATTATTAATTATAAAATTAGTTAGTTTAAAATAAATTACCAAATTTCTATATGATGAATGTAATTGAATTTCCTTAAAACCTAACATTACAAAAGCTATTCATTTGAAAATAAATTGTTTTAATAATTGAAATTTATAACTTAAATATAGAATAGCTCCTCTGGATAAATAATGTTAACAAATTATATAACAAATAATAATAAAACTATTTGTATATACTTTTGATACACAGTTTACGTGCACAGATGATATATTATCATGCGATTAAGTGAATTTGAATTAAAGACAAAGTAACACTTAACATATGATGGTATATCGTCTATGTACATAAATTATATAAAAAAAATATATACACATAATATTGCTCTAAAAAGAAAAAAAGAAAATCATGGCAAAATATTAATTGATTAACTAATTAATAGAGAATAACATTGAGTATATGATCTTGATAAATAAAGCTTATAATAAATAATCAAAATTAATTTTGTAATGGATATCTATAATATTAAAATAAAAAACTTTAATGTTTTCGAAAATTTCAATTAAATTGATAATACTAATATAATAATTTGACTTTATTCATGCAATCTAACGCAAAAGGATTATAAATCGATAAGAGAAAAAAGTTAGAACATTACAAAAATTATTATTTTAAATTATTAAAATATATAATTAAGAGTTTTTTTTTTCTATCGAGAATATATTTATATATAGAAACAAGAAGAATTTTAAAAGAATTTAATTGATTACTGGGTTGAGCTGAATTGGGTGTGAGACAGCTCAAATATGTTTAGGACCCAAAATATCCAACCTGGGTTGGGTTGTATTCACTAGAGAGTGATTTTTAAATCTCATCTAATTCATCCGTGTCTCTTGCCTTGATATTAATAGTAATTTATATTTTCCCTTTACTGATATTAATAATGTTTTTTTACAAAAGAAATCAAGCATAAATAACAAATTTTTATCCAAAATTAAACACAATTAATTAAACAATAGTATTAAAGAATAAAATTATCATTTTATCTCTACTATTTTATTTTTCAAAATTATCACATAACTCTAAATTAACAAAAAATAAAAATAAATTTTTAAATATCTAAAATTTATAATAAACCTCTTATTTTTATTTCATTTTACTTTGGTTTCTTCTTCCTCTTTAGACTTGACAAAATTTGGCAAGACTCGTTAGTCTGGCACAATACGATATAAAAAAAGTCAAGTTAGGGATTTGATTTTTGATATAAAAAGCAGTTCAGCTTAGGTTAGGGTTGACCCATAAAAAATTAGATCATGTTTGAATTGACACAAAGCTAATCTGAATTGACTCGAACTAACTCAAAAATTTTGAATAAAATATTAGATAACATGATATTAGGAAGAAATCCCTAGTATCCTTCATTATCATTATTTAACAAAAAAAAAGTTTTAATTCGCGCAATCGATATTTTTTAATTTTAATCAACAAAGAAATTGACATTGTATTATTAAACACCAAATCTAAATCACCCACCTAGTGTTTCTTGACACATTATACGAGTTAGTTGGATGTCTAATTTGAAGAGCTAGTCTTACACCTTTTGATAAAATTTTATCATCTTCTACTAAAAATATTCATTCAAATTTACTAAATCTTTTTGATATATTTGCAAAAAACTACTTGTAGTTTTTTTTTTTTTTTTTATGTATTGTAAGTACTACTAATTTGAACTTACTATATTTAGTGTATCATTTTCATATGCTTGTTCATGGTTTTAATATTTATGATAATCATATTCATCATATAGAATGAAAATTAAATTATTTAAATATTTGACCAATAGTTTTTAATTTCGTATTGCATTATTTTGAAGTTAAAGTTTTATACTTATTTGGGTTTTTAAATATGATATTTTATTTTGTATCCGTATAATTAAGCATATAAAGAGATAATAAACAAACTACTAGTATTAACTTAAAAAAGAACAATTTTGTTTTGACAAAATGTCATTTCATGTCAAACTGTATTTTTGTGTGCTATTTTATAACAAATCATGTTATTTTTTTGACATTTGACAAAGTGTATTATTTCATAATAAATCATGTCATTATATATTGTGTTTTGATATGACTTTATTTGTTACGTAGCTTTGGTTAATTTAGGTCAGATTAGGTCAATCTAAAAATATTGCAGTTTGATTTAGGGTTGATAAATTTTGATACGATTCCATTTTTGATTGGGTTAGGATTTAGGATTTTTAACTTGAAACCTGAACTGACACCATATGAACACAACCTAATAATACAAACTAATAAGTTTATTCCTCTACTCCTATCAATAGGAATATTTTTTGTCGTATAATCGTATATTAAAGGGTAAACTACAATTTTTTAAAATATTAGAGATATTTATAAAATTTTTAGGGGGTTATTGGAAATTTGAAAAAAAATTTAGCGGTCTTTTAGAAATTTTTAAAATATCAATTTATCTTTTAATAGTGTAAAAAATGATAGTTACACTATACAAAATTTGAATAGAATACAACATACTTATTTAAAAATTAAATTACCATGTTTAAAATGTTTTGGTTTGATAAAAAGTTATTGTTTTTTTATTTTCAAAATTAATGGATAGCAAAATTACCAAGTTACCCTTCTGCCGTTAGGTTTTTTAACATATTTAAGTTTGGGTGGAAAAATGTTATCCATGCCAACTAGGGTGGAATGTTTCTAGGGCAAATCTTGGGTGGAAAAATGTTATTTACTCTACAAAATAACCAAGATTTGAGGATCAACCGGTATATTCTCATTTAATTGGGCAACAACTCCCTACCCCCAATTTAATTTTTATGTTTTCTAAATCGGGTTGTTGGGCCTATACATGAGTTGTACTTTAATATCCTTGACATGGTTCACATTGTCTGTAGGCCTAGCACGACATGCTTGTGGTCGTATGACATGACCCAAAACCCTTACCAGTTTGATCATTTAGAATGTTGTTACATTTATTTGATTGACAATTATATATGTAAAAAAATTATTGCATTTAAAATGTTAGAATATTCTCATACTAGTGTGATAATTTATACAACATTAGCTAACGTTTTTAATAAATATAAAATAAATTAATTAATTTTTTTCTATTACATTTGATAATGCAAAATCTAATGATAAAATTGAAATATCTAAATTTACCATTTCATGAAAAATTATTTTGTATTAGATGTGTTTATCATATAATAAATTTTATATTACAAGAAGGAATAAGTTTAACAAAGGGATATTAATTAAAATTGTTAAAAAAAATTTCGCGTAAACCTTTTTAGACAAATGTATAACGGTTTTACCTTTATAGGTAAATTTACTTTTAATTCCAAAAATACCCTCTCCCGGCTTATTATGTCACTCTTAGTGATTTACGTCATGCTTGGTCGCCTAAAATTTTCTTAACAAATTTGATAATTTTTTATTCGAACTATTACTAATTCACGTTTTAAGGATTAAAAACATACTTAAAAATTGATAAATTTTTGTTTAGGTTTCAAATACAGATAGTAACGAAAAAATAGCATAAATGAGAGGAATGATAAGTACGAACCGATGTTATATCATAGCGTAAAAGGTGCGTAAGGTGCGTACAGGATCTGTAGGGTGCGTACAAATTAACATATGTGATCAATTTTTGATAACCTATGAACATTCTCTGTTTGTTACATTATGATTTGAAAATTCAAAAAGTTATTCGAAATGATCAATTTTTATTATAATATAAATTGAAACGAAAAGATTAATATAAGTGCAAAGAAGAGTGCGTGAGGGTGTGCACAAGTGCTTAAGGGTACGTAAAGGGTGCGGGGTGCGTAAAGGGTACGAGGTGCGTAAAACTCATTTTAAAATCTATCTAAATATAAATAAATAAATATATATATTATATTGTTATATATATTTATTATATTTTTTAAATATTATATTATATTATTTTATTATATATAAATATATATAAAACAAAGGTGCGATGAGGGTGCACACCCTGTTTACACCCCGTGTGTGTATATATATATATAGTTTTAAAAGGTTTTACGCACCTCGCACCCTTTACACACCCTATGCACTTTTAACGCATTCTACGCATCTTTTACGCACTTTACGCTCCCTACACACTTTTTATGCACCCTTAAGCATTTGTGCACACCCTCATGCACTCTTCTTCGCACTTATGTTAATATTTTCATTTTAATCTATATTATAACAAAAATTGATCATTTCGAATAAGTTTTTTAATCTTCAAATCATAACGTAACAAATAAAGAATGCTCATAGGTTATCAAAAATTGATCACTTATGTTAATTTGTACGCACCCTATACGCACCTTGTACGCACCCTACACACTCTGTACGCACCCTTTACGTCGTGATACAGAGTCGGTTCGCACTTATCATTCTCCTCATCTATGTTATTTTTTTGTTACTATCTGTATTTGAAACCTAAACAAAAATGTATCAATTTTTAAGTATGTTTTTAATCCTTAAAACATGAATTAGTGATAGTTCGAATAAAAAATTATGAACTATGTTAAGAAAAATTTAGGTAGTCGAGCGTAACGTAAATCACTGAGAGTGATGTAATACGCCGGAAGAGGGTATTTTTGGAATTAAAAGTAAATTTGTCTATAAAGGTAAAACAACTGTACGTTTGCCTAAAAAAGTTTACATAGAAAATTTTTTATCGATTTTAATTAATATCCCTTTAAGAAAGAATCAAACAAGAATAATTAAATATATTATCACTTATATTTCATAATCTCAATTACATCTACAAACATAACATAATATGTGTAAACAAATGAGATTAAAAAAGAAAAATTTTAAAAATGATATTAAAACTAGATGCAATTCAACTTATTTAATATTAAAATCTTGTATTTGACGTGAAACAGCAATAACCCAATTTTTTAATACATAACCAAATTTTTTTGAAATTTCCATTTTTTGACTAAATATAACTGGAACATTGTGGGTAATTTAATAAATATGTTAAAGCTCCTAAAATTGTTGTTAATCAATGTTTTAGAGTGTACTATCCTACACTTGGTTAATTGTATATTATATGATGAAAATTATTTTTAGTTTTATAAATTATAAATATAATAACGACTTTCGAGACATTAAAAAACAAAAGAAAATAAAAAAAAATTTAAAAATTGTTTGCTGCTACTATTGTATTAGATCTAAGCGCTAAATTATTAGGAGTTCAAAATTTATCAAAAGTTATAAGTGATAACTTGTTACAACTTTTAGCTTTCATAATAGAAGACTTTAAGGAATTTTTGCTTAAAAATTATTCTATTTATAAACTTAAATATGAAAACCTGAATATATTTTATACCCATGAATAAGTTCAAAGTGGTTTGTCTAACGACAAGATGTGCTTGTGATTTATCCCGCAAAAAAGTAAGTAACCAATAAGTTTAAGTTTGAATTTTAGTAATTTTTCTAATTATATTAATATTGATCATTTTGTTGAAATTATGAATAAAAGTAAAATTTTGATATTCTAGTATGGTGGAAAGTATATTAAAATACTTATCTATGTTTTTCGTTATGACATGTGATCTATTAATGTCTTTGGTGTTTAAAATCAGTTTTAAATGTATGTGGATGCGTCCTTGATGATGCACGATTAAATTTACATCTAAATATGGTTGATGTCATTATATACATGAAAAGATTGGGTGAATGTAGATTTCAAATTGCAAAATCATATAACTAAAAATATTTTTGAAGACTTCAAGTACTTATATGTTGAAGATGAATAAAAAAGTGTAGATAAATATTGGTATTAATATGATTTATTTTATTGTTCTATCATATAACTATGATTTTTTTAATCATAGGGGAGATTTCTTAAATAAAATTTAAAGGTATTGTGTTAGTTTTAATTATTGTGAGTTAGCATAGCTTATAAAACTCGCCAATTAGCAGGTTGTGGTATGTCCTCACCCTTAGGAATATCGGGCCACACTAGATTTGATTCAATACTGATCATTGTTGTGTCTGAGTTTAGTAAATAAAAATAAAATATATATATATATGTAAAAGGAATTTTCAATTTTTTTTTTTTTAATTTGAAGTGCTTTAAAATGTTGCAAATAAAACACATTGATGAGATTTTCTTCCTTTCAATGCAGTGCACCCAAAAATGAAAACACAAAACCATATAAAATAACATATAAAGTACAATGGCTTTGCCTATTTAACATTTCATATGCACTCCATCTTTTGCTAATTTGACCCTATAGCTTTTGTAAACTTCGTATTTCGTGATTTTGAAACAAGAATTAGTGGTTCAGTTAGACATCTTTTCTTTAAACAGTTTTTGTCATTTGGCACTTTTATCAAATATAATTGCTCGATTCACTTGTTTACCAATCGAAGGCGCAGAGAAAGGGACTAGCTGAAGCTGTCGATTGGTTGGTACTGTCACCGCGTCTCCAATCAGTTTTACATTCATATCTTCGAATTTACATTTTTAAATACTTTCAGTCCTGTGGAAATGCATGGATGTGGAATCCCAATATCTCATATTTTCTAGACTAAATGACTATTTTGTTGAATAAATTGATAGCTTGTAATGTTGAAGACAAATTAAAACGGAATGAAAAGCTTTCAATTAATAAAATAAAGTAGATGTTAATTCCTTATTATTTTAGCATTTATTTTGACGCAATTAAAATCATATATTAACTATCAAACAATTTTTTAATGATTCATTTAAATTTAAATAATTGTTAAAGGTTAAAAATGGTATCTTGTAAAAGGTTATATCCATTTATAAATAAAAGTTCTATATATATATATATGTATATTTTGTGATTATTTACAAATTATTATAATTGTTATGGCATCTTTTGATTAACCATTACAATTGTTTATAATATATAGTTAAGGTGCATTTTTAATCCTATAAAAATGTTGAACAAGTGAATAATCACATCAGTTTTAACATTTGAAATAGTGCTTTCATTTTGATCCTTTTGTATTACACTTCCCTTAGTTGTTATCGAATGTTTTATAAGTTTTCTCTAGGAAATTCAGTGTTTGTAGGCTACATATTTGCAAAACTTTAATATACCTTAAAAGTGAATTTGCATTATCTCAAAACTGTAAATAGAGAGAAAATATCATTTTAAGAAAAACATTTACATGCCTTAAAGTTTAAACACTAATTCCAAACAATTCAATATAGTTTCTTCCCCCATTTTCTACATACATTAACAATCTTAAAGTGATATTTCTTTGTATGGATTTGAAGATGATCAATCAAGACATCGACAAGATGAATTTGATGTTGTTGGACCTAAGTTAGAGAAATCAAAAGTTAAGGGGCTAATATATTGATCTAAAAGTCAGGGGATTGGAATGATATTTGTTTCCATAATTGAGGTTATCTGTCTTTTATAAATTAAGACATTTTTTATAGTAACCTAAGCCTTACTTGTCTATACTAAACTTGCATGAAGAAAATTTTCTCTTAATTTCTTCACACAAACATATAGTCACTCATCTTAATCACAAGCTAACACTTGTGTATGCCCTTTTGACCACTCCTCCATTGTTGTTGTATCATGGTGACTCCATGTTGTTGGACCTAAGTTAGATGAAATCATCCAATCACATGATAACACGCATAAATAAATACCTATTTACGTATTTAAAATAAATATGTATAATTTTATTATTGTATAAATGAGTCATCTAATAAAAAGCTTTATGAGAATTAGAATTTTTTTTTTTAAGTTGTATAAGATTATATTAATTAATACTCATTTATTATCAAATAAATATATTTTTTGATTTTAATAATAAAATATTATCCAAGCTAGAGTACGCAGACCCATATTACAAGTTTGCTGGAGAAAAGAAATAAGTGACAAACTAAAAAATAAATGTTCCACAAAAGAGTGGAATCCTCATAAGGAACAAAAAACACTTGAAATAAACATTGCCCAGAAACTCAAAATCTAAGACTACAACTGGGGGTTTTAATTCATCTTTGGTTAGAATGAATTAAACTCGAACCGATGCTTTGACTGTTTAAGGACTCATTAGCATCACTACACTAAAACTTTTCTTCTCAAACAACTCACTGGAGCTCTTATTCTCTTGCGACTCTTTCTTTTCCCCAACATTATTGTTTACCGTTAAAGCTGGCTGTTTTATATTTGAGTTGAGTCCGAGCTGGCCCTTATTCAGGCTCAGTTTGGCTTGAATCCAACTCTGGATAGATAAAAAACATTGAGTCTTATCTTTTAAGGATAGATACAAGACATGTTGTTGGACCTAAGTTAGAGAAATCAAAAGTTAAGGGGCTAATAAGATTGATCTAAAAGTCAGGGGATTGGAATGATATTTGTTTCCATAATTGAGGTTATCTGTTTTTTATAAATTAAGACATTTTTTATAGTAACCTAAGCCTTACTTGTCTATACTAAACTTGCATGAAGAAATTTTTCTCTTAATTTCTTCACACAAACATACAGTCATTCATCTTAATCACAAGCTAACACTTGTGTATGCCTTTTTGACCACTCCTCCATTGTTGTTGTATCATGGTGACTCCATGTGGACTAATGGAAGCCTTACTCCTTACGAGGAGCACATAAATGAATTCAAGGTGGATCTCAAATTGTTAAAGCCTTCAAACATGGACATTGGCTTTTAAATTGTATGAAAAACCGATATAAATCCACTTTTGATCTTAGGGTTTTCATAGATATCATTTTTAGTGTTTTATGTCCATAATCCATTGCAAAAATTTTTGTTCTTAGGCTATAGGGATCCTTAAATTGTTATCAAAGTCTAAGGGTTGTGATATTATACCTACAACATAATTTGAATGTTTTATAATTGATTTGTTATATATGATTGATTGTTGGTGTATTATCCTATGTTTTAAATGTCTAGGGTATCAATTTGTTTGTAGATTAATATTTGTTGTTTCATGTGTTCTATTCATTACATGTAATTTCATGTTGATTACACAAAAATCATGTTGATTGATTAATCATTCTTTTAGGCAAATATACAAACATAAATAGAAATAAAAATAATTGGCAGAGGTAGTGAATGTACCTCATCGCATAGTGGTGGTGGTTCATCATCAAGTGGTCGATGACAATATCTAGACGAGTACAAAAGCACTTAGATATTGTTATTTGTGTATTTATTTCAATATATTGTAATGTCTTTATAATATGTTTATGATTTTTTTTTTTGTAACTCAATATTATTTATAAATTTCAATGATTATGTTTATTTTTTGTTTTAATGAAATTACATCATGAAAGTGGTCATGAACAATATATACATATATAGTTGTAAATGAATATATGAATGTCAAATATATACATACATAAGCACATATACAAATATGAATTATGTACTCATATATATATACATACATAATAAATAAATAAAAACACTTATACATGACCATAAAAAAGACCAATGCACTCCTTATACTCATTGAATCAACACTAGTGAAATCGAATGAACGTCAGTGATTGAGGAACTCAATGAACCAAAGGGAAAAACCCTACAATCTCTTGAACCAACAATTTGCTAAAACACATCATCGTGCCTCAAAATAGCCATCCCATCTAACGATAGTGGGTGTCAATAAAACCAACACCTAAAAGTAATGGAATGAACATAAAACAATTAAAACAAGAAATTAAAGTCAAATAAATTGAAAAAAAGGAAAAAAAAGGTTTTTGTTAGGGTTGGATTTGAGACAAGCTAAGTCGAGCTTGCTCAAGCTTGAGTTCAACTCGATTTAAGTAGAGTCAAGCTCACTTTAAAAATGTTCGAGTTTGGCTCATTTGAAAAGAGTTGAGCTCGAGTTTAGTTTGAGTCTAAGCTTGAATCAAGCTTTAAGTTTCGATGGATATTGTAGCCGAGTAAAAATGATTAAAACAATATTCTTTTTAAATACAAACACATAGGTCAAAATAACATTATTATAGTTGATTCATATCAAAATTTTCAAACTCGCGAGTTTGGTTAGTCAAACACCCCTCAAGCTCGAAAATATTTAACTTTTAAGTTTGACCTCGAGCTCGCTTGAGTTGAGTTTGTTTCAAATTTATTCGAGTTAAACTCAAGCTTGGTCAAACTCGATTTGAATCAAATCTAGTTTTTGTGAACAATAACCTATGAATAATGCTAGCCGAGGGTTGGCAAATATCACTTTGCCCCCACTAGGCATTTAACCTATTATTAGTGCCCTAAATAATGTTAGACACAATGGCAAATGTCACTTTACCCCTAACTAGGTGTCTCGCCTATTATTTACCCCCTAAATAGTAATTAGATGTGAGATAGGCATAATGCGTCAACTAGGTTTTCAATGCCAGGAGGTGAAAATCGTCCTATATTTGGCAAAAATAATCATTTTAGTCAACAAATCAGTCAAAATATTAACCAACAACAATATTTCAACCTCTAACAACTAATTTAAACTAAATTAACCATCATTTTACTAATTAAAATTTGAAATTTAAATAGCACTGACGATAAATCTATGTTTACGATAACAATAATAGTATCCACACTTACATCACTTTCTAAGCTAAAGAATGAACATTTTCCACCAACTAATTGCATCTTCTAATTGAACCGAAACAAACCCAAAAATGAAGACAAAATGAATTGATTGTTAACTTGTGAAGCCATTTTGGAGATGGGTATGATGGGGAAAGTGAAGAATAATGTGTAACTGAAATCATTGAAAAATTAGAGAATGTGTAAAAAGGTAGGAGGGGTAAGTGTTTGAAATGAAAAAATTGTGATGATTCCACCTTCATATATAAGAGCAATTTCAGGAAAATATTTTTTCTTAGATTCAATATTATAACACATCAAAAGTAAGTTAAAATTGTTTAACATTATTAAATTAATTAATTTCTCCTAAATTATTCTTGGTTTGAGAAAAAGGAGTTTATGGAGTTAGACTTACAAAAATAACTGCATTAATACATTATTCATAACATGAATTAGATTACTAAATAATCATTCAACCAAATTTTCATCATAAAAAATATACAACAATTGTATAAACAATAACCTTCATCCATACATATTTTAATTATCATCAAAATGAAAAAAATTAGCATGTTCATCATTGTTTCATTAAGACCATATGTGTCACACACATTTATTTATACAAGAATTTTATAATCACTATTGATAATATAATAACTTTTCAACTGAAAATTACACACTCATAAGATCATAATTTTTCAAAATTTTTATAGGCTTAAAAAACAACATGCTTCCTATACTTACATATATCAACATATAATGGATATCAATTTTCGAGTAAAGTTAACATGCATGCATTATTTAAAATTAACATGCATGTCACATGCAAGCATCAACATCCATTAAGAAACATTTTCAAGAATGAATGTTACTTACATAACACATTCAAACACTTATTCAATTAACTATTGAAAAATCTTGAAATTTTTCAATAAAAAATTCAATAAAAATATTTATATTCATATGTTCTTCCATCTAATGTCATTAGAACATAAAATGAAACAAAATTTCAAACTAAATAAACATGGCCTAAACGTGCACAAGTAAATTGTTGATTTGAACTAATTTTCCAACAAATAGGAAGCATGAATGGTTTGATCTATGTATTCAACATAACATTATGTACAATAATAAAATATTTAGCCAAAAATTGAATATGCAAGGGTCTAAATAGCTTTGATACTATTTAAAGGTTTAGAAGAAAAAAGATAATAAAAAACACACATGCATGTTCATAACATACATATTATGGTTGTATGATAAAACAAACATAAAAATATAAGAAGTTGATGTAAAAATTACCTACTCCTTTGGTAATTTTTGCTCGCTTCTTCTAGTATGGATGAAGTTGAGCCTTGAAACCAAAAAACCTCTAAAAGAAATTCACACCCTTGCAAACTAGAGAGAGTTAAATATAAGAGGTTCTTATTTTATGTGAGAGAGAGAATTTTTGTTTAATTGAAACTTGCTTTTTAAATGAGATAAAACTTATCCTTTTATATAAGGGGTTTATAAAATAATTTCTAATTGTTTTACATTCTCTTTATGCAAATAATTATTATTCAAAAGTCCTTGATATAAATCTTATTCACGTCATTGGCTTATATATTATCTCATTTAACATTTTAACACCTTAAAATGTTATATTTACATTCATAAAACAATTTCACATGACATAACTTTATTGTCTTTAAAAAGTGTTAGCCATTATCAGATAATCAATTTTCTCTCTTTGCTTTCTCTAATTGTTCGGGTTTTTATGTATGACCTTGTAGATTCAATATAAACTAGCCATGAGCTCAAAATTGATCCCTCAAAAAATGTGTTTGAAAGCTCATTGACTATAGTTAACATCTAGTAATGAGTTATAGTCCTTAAATCACAATGAAGACAAACTCCATAAAACCTTTTTCCAAGCATTCATATCATATTGTAAAATTCCTCTATTGTGAAATCCCAATTGAGGATGGGTTTATGGTATGTCAAAACCCTAAACTTAATTGTTTATCAAACGGTCGATTAGTATATTTAGAACGTGTCACCATGAACAATCTTTCATGTGATTTTCTTTATACTATGTCTAGAGATTTTTTCCCCCCCATTATTTAACAACATTCATTTGGGAACTCAAAATCAATTATTTTGAGCCAACAAATTCCTTATTGGCTATCACTTGTTTTTGCATATGAACAACATATGACTAATTCAGCTTATTGTACATGACATGAATAACCTCATACTTATACATTATATGAAATATATGTATTTGTATCGTATCCAACTATGACATTTTAGGTCTATGGATCAATGGTACACTAATACAATCCTACGACAAATTATTAACTACATTTTATATGCCTATGTGATTAATTATAATCAATCATATTCAAAAAACAATTGACTACTTGTTAATTTACACTAATATCACTTATGATAGTTAATGGAGGTATTCAATATACTTACTGTGCGATATCATTTCCCAACTGCTATCATATGCATGGGCAATGGTTCGATGATTCAGTTTTTCATAGTTCATATCATTTAGATAATTCATATGCACACAATATATTGAACAAATAAATAGAAAAAGTGAAACAGAACGTATATGTGAAATATAAAACACCTTTTTTAAATTAATACAAGAAATGCCTTGAATCGACAACATGATTGGATCCTGGGACATATACTAACAACAATACGTTAATCATTGGCTATGTCGAAAAATGTATTGGGTTTATTTTAGATCAACATAGGATTCACCAATCTTAGGTATGAGAGAAGATATCTAGTAGTGATATTTGACAAATTACAATAATCAATTAAATTTATAGCTACCATGAGATTGAGTTGGTGTTCAAGTCTAGTAGTATTATTTGTTACTTAAACATTCAAAATATAAAGTTAAGGGTATCTAAGGTAGAAACTAATTATGTGCCTCAGTTTTGATGAGATATCGGTATGATGAAAGTTTTTAATTACATGGTAACTGTGCCATTAAAAGGTAAAATCAATTTAACACTGAGTCTATATTATTTTGGTGGTTATAATAACCTGTTAGAGACTGCTCATGTTCTGTGAATAGAGAGATAATTAATCGTATATTAATCACAATTTTATTCATTGCAACATGACCCTTAGGTACGTTCTAAGAGCATTTGTGTCTTTTAATCCTACTTTGAGACATTTCTAGTTTTAAATGTATATGTTGAAATGTGTGTATGTGTATTATATACAACAATTACAAAAAGATAAAAGTGTGTATATATATATATATATCTAAAAAGAGAAAAGACAAAAACAAAGGAACACTTTATGCCTTTTTTCCATCTTCTCTCATCTCTTCCAAAAGCCAGCAGCTTTCTTCATGTTTTTATTGTGTTTGTGAAGGAAAAGTGGGTGATTTGAAAAGGTTTTGGAAGATAATTAAGAAAGGAAAAGAAGAGGAAGCACTTTGGAAGCCTTGGTAACCAAAAGATCTCTTTCCTTTCCCTTTACCTATGTTTATATATATTGGATGCATGTTATATGAATATGTTAGTGTGTTTTGGTGTTGATTTAAAATGATAAAGGAAGCAAAACAAAGAGGAGAGAGCCAACTTGTAAATATTTGACTTGAAACAAGGTAAGGGGTATTATCTTTGATATATTTTATGTTTTATGCTTTTGGTTCCTTAGCTCTATGTTATAAATGATGATTTTAAAGTTGAGAAATGTTGTTTTGTCATTTGGGGTATCTATGTGTGTGATTTTGTTCATGGCAGAAGTTGGATAATATTTATAGTTTTACCACTAAATTTGTCTCACGTTTTGACTGTCTTATCTGATGAATCATGAGTTTTATTATAGCTTGTTGGAAAGCTCTTTGAATCCTCTTTTTAACGATATATAACTTGTATGAATTAGAAACCGTTTGGACTGTTAAATTGTATGAACAAAAAGACTACCCTACCAAATGAACAATCCTATGAACAATATTTCTCAATTTTTGGAAAGAAAGAAAAGGAGGAGAAAAAGGAAAGGAAGAAAGAAAGAAAAAAAGGAAAAAAAGGAGAGAAAAAGAAAAAAAGAAGAAGAAAAGCAAGAAAAAGAATTTAAGGCTCAAGATTTAAGGGTCATTCCAAGAATATAGTCTGGTGAGTTATGAATAGTTTTAGATGAAAGAAAAATTAGTGAGATATAATGCATGCATACATGCTATGAACTATAAGGGGGCACTTTACACTATATCGCCTGCAGTTGGGCACATTCGTAGTAGGACATAGACCTACAGTAAAGTCCATTCGCAGTAGAATATGCTCGTAATAGAGTACAATTTAGATTAAAAAATGATGTAGTGAGAGAAAGAAAGAGAGCTTGAGCTTAAAAAAGTGTCAAATCTCTATTGTTAGCTTCTAGAAAATATCAAATAGACACCAGATGGGATAAAGTATGACCCAAATAGTAAAAAATGAACTAGATTATCCACTCGATTTTTTTATAGAGGTTATGATGTGAGGTTGAGTCCCGAGAGTGAGTTAGAACAAGAAAGAAGGTAGTTTACTTAATTTTTTCCCTTTACTGAGTGTTCTTATCTCTCACTTCCTTTTCTTTCATGATTGCAGGTACGGGTGATCAAGGTAGCTGTGAGGTAGGGTCAGGTCAACGAAGATAGACCTAGGCTAGGGTTGGTTATCTATGGTTTTTGTTACATATATATGATATTATTGACTTTTGGCCCTATTCAGATAGTTGTATCATTGTATCTAGGGGCATGTATATGACTACTTTATGATTTTAGATGTTTCAGATGAGTTTTCATATGGGATATATGCATCTTTTGTTCACTTCTAGATTTTCAGTTTTCTTAAAATAATTTCTAAACACTTTTAGTGATGCGTTCATTTTAAAGTTTTTTTTTTAAATAAACGCTCCAGGTATTAATTCGTAACATTTCTCCTTCGGTGGATAGTACTTCTGGGGAAGAATGTTACAGTTGTTTACTAAAATTAAGAACAAGTTTTGGATTTATTATATATAGAGTGAATCACTTCAAGTTTACACAAATTAAATGAAATAATATCTTTGTTAATATGAATTTTGAGTCTCATCCTTTCAAGATAGATAGAAGACACAATTTTTTTTACCTAAGTTAGAGAAATTAAAAGTTTATATTGATTTAAAAGTAGGGGACATTTGTTTTCATAATTAGGGTTATGTGTGTTCTATAAATCGAGACATTTTCTCTTATAACCCAAGCCCTAGTCTACTATACTAAACTTGCATGAAGAAAATTCTCATAATTTCTTCGCACACAAACATATAATCATTTATCATAATCGTAGCCCTTTTGACCACATCTTAATTGTTGTGGTATCTTTGTGATTCCATGTGGCTAGTGAAGCCTCAATATTTTTGCAAGGACAACATAAATGAATTTTTGGTGGAGCTCAAATTGTTGAAGCCTTCAAACATATACATTGGCTTTTAAAATGTATGAAAAACATGTATAATATCCACTTTTGATCTTACGGTTTTTACAGTTTATAGATATCATTTTTAGTGTTTTGTGTCCATAATATGTTGCAAAAATTTTTGTTCTTAGGTTATATGCATATTTCAAATGGTATCAAAGCCCAAGGTTTGTGATATTATACTTGCAACATAATTTGGATGTTTTATGATTGATTTGTTATATATGATTAATTGTTGGTGTTTGTTTTCAATGTTTTATATGTCTAGATTATTGATTATAATACTTGTTTGTAGATTAATATTTTTTTGCTTTATGTGTTCTATTCAATAAAGGTTCATAGATTAATATTTTTTGTTTTATGTGTTCTATTTAATAAATGTTCCACAGGTTGAAAGACATCACAATTTTATATTAATTGCTTGAAAATCATATATTGTGCAATCTACACATATTGATTGATTGATCATGCCTTGAGAATTGGTGATAATTTTCTTTTGTGTAATGAGCTCTTGCGTATCTGTCACAAAAATGTGAAGAATTTGAAGAAATGTGCTATAAAAATAGACCTTATGAAAGCTTATGACATGTTTAGTTGGAAATTCATTGGTCATTTTCTTGAGCAGATTGGTATCCATCCCAAATTTCTTAGATGGATAAAGGAATGCATCACTGCTCCTTCATTCATAGTTAGTATCAATGGTGAACTTGAGGACTTTTTCAAAAGCTCTAAGGGTCTTAGACAAAGGGACCCACTTTCTTCATACTTGTTTGTGATTGCAATGGAAGTCCTCACAAGAATAATTGAAGAAATGGCAACTAAGAAAAGCTTTAAGTACCACTCGAAGTGTAAGGCTCATAAAATAAACCGTCTATTCTTTGTTGATGACCTCCTCATCTTTTGTAAGGTGGAAGAGAACTCCTTCAATCTCATAAAAGATACTTTATTCCTATTCCAAAAGTGGTCTAGGCTTAAGGCTAATGACTCGAAGAGCAATATTTATTTCTTCAAAGTGAATGCTTAAGAAAAGGAAGACTTGAAAAGGATATTGAACTATGAGGAGAGATCTATTTCTTTCAAATATTTAGGAGTTCTTATGTCTTCTTCTAAACTCTCAAAATAAGACTGTAAACCCTTGGTGGACAAAATCCTTGCTAGGATTAACTATTGGAAATGCAAAACCTTATCTTATGCAGGGAAGAATGATGCTTATTAAGGCTATCTTCTTTAGTGTGCAAGTGTATTGGGCTTCTCATTTTTTCCTCCCTTCCAAAATCCTTAAAAAGATTGATGGCAAATTTATGGCTTTCTTTTGGAGTGGTAAAAACCCAAAGCCAAGGTTGTTTGGCCTGAAATGAAGGTGGTTTAGGCTTTATGAAAAGTAACAAGTGAAATAAAACGACTATGACTAAGCATCTTTGGGAGCTCATGAATTCAAATTCCTTCTCGGTTTGGGCCAAGGGTGGAAAAAGTTAGACTTAAAGAGAAATGTATATGAGAGTAAAGTTTATCTAGTAATTACCTCTGGTGGTGAAGGAAACTTCTCAAGTTGAGAGAAGGCTTGAAAACAAAATCATGTCATTGGCAATGGTGATCACACTTTATTTTGAATGGATAATTGGCATCCATTTGATCCCCTTGTAGAAAGATATGGGAATAGGCTTATCTATGCTTCCGGTATTAAAAGAAACATAAAAGTAAAGGACATTATTGAGGATAATAAGTGCAAATGGCCTTTGACCTATTACACAAAATTTGGGGAAATCAAAGTCATGATGAATGACCACCCAAAAGGTGGAAAGGATTGCATTAGGTGATTGCTTTGCCCTAAAGGCAACTTCTCAATAAAATCAGCTTAGAATGAGCTCAAGAGCAAAGAAGGGGAGATTACTTGGGCTAGCTTGATTTAGCACAAAAAATTTATCCCTAGGTATGTTATCATTTTTTGGCTTGCTATCAAACAAAGGCTTACTACAAGGGACAAGTTATTAAGAATTAGGATCACTAATGACGCTTTTTTGGTGTTTTGTAATAATAGGGAGGAAAGTTTAAACCATCTCTTCTTCCAATGTGAGTATAATCTTCATATTTGGAGCAACATTTTGTCGATCAACAATACGAACTATAAAGGTCAGGAATAGGGTAGAGAACATAAACATGGAGTGGAAAGATAACAATCTTAGGCATATTATAGGGAAGTTGAGCCTTGGAGCCACTATTTATGCAATATGGAAGGAGAGGAACAATAGTCTTCTCAAGAAATTGCATCTCCAAAGAAAGAGTCAAAGAAAATATAAAAAGAATTATTAGGGATAAAGGTGCGGAGTTCTCTAACTTTTCTCTAACGAGGAGGTGATTAAAAGATAGGGCATTCTGCAATGCATTTTTCAGCGATTATGATGGTTTTCCTTATATTTTTTTCTAACAAAGTTCATGTTTTATAGTTTGGGCGCAAAACTTCCGATTTTCTAGATGTAGATTAAAATTCCAAAAACTTAGTGCTTTGAATTTGGGTTTTATTACTGCCATTCACTTGCAGCCAGATTTATTCAAAGTTTTCAATCTCTTCCAGTTTCGGCCTTTGCAGTGCATATTTTGTATTATGCTTATGGTTCTATTACTCTGCCTTCTCTGTTGGACATTCTTTATTCTTTGTTCCGTGCAAATGTTATGTTTGGATTCTAGTTTATGTTTTGTACTACCTGTTCTCCCTTCTGCAAATCCTTTGGTCACAGTCTCAAGTCTACTGGAAATTTTGTAGCAGATTATGCAGAATAATTGAAGGACAAATTGTTGTTCTCTGCCTTCAAGTCTCTCCTGCATAGATTAATCTCCAAGAGGATCTAGAAAGCTGATGAGTTTCCTTCTAGCAATGCTACAGATGTAAATTCCCCCTGGAAAACAGTTTGCATACCTCTTTTGCTAACTTCCCTTTTGATTTTCTTATTTATGCAAATTCTGCCTTTGCTTCGTGCACTACCTTTTGTCTACTGTCTTTTGCCATCTCAATAATTTTTTTGGAATCATGTTGCATAACTCTTTTAGGCAATATATAAATGTTAGGCTCTACAATTTTTTGATTATTTTGATCAATTGTATCATAGTTTTTCCTTGCTTGTATGGTTTAGGCTACAAAGGACACCCCTTTGTAATATCTATTGCTTTTCCCCTCCCAGTTTCTTAAGGCCTATCAATGCTCTCACTTTGATCGTAACTCGAAAAATGAGTGTTGGTTCTGAGTACGTCTAGCCCTTGGTAGCCTTGGCTATCCAATCCTTTTGGACGAGCTAAGGTTGTTTTTTAGTCTTTTGGCTATGTTTTCCTTATATATTCTTTGCTTCGCAATATATATATATATGAAAAAAAATTGGCAAAGGTTGTAAATATACCTCATCCTATAGTCATGATGGTTCTTCATCAAGTGGTCAAGGACAACTTAAATATTGTCATTTTTGTATTTATTTCAATATATTATAATGTCTCTACAATATGTTTACGATATTTTTTGTTGTATTTCAGCATTGTTTGATAAACTTCAGTGATTTTGTTTATGATTTGTTTCAATGAAATTGCATTGTGAAAATGGTAAAAAACAATATATGCATACATATATGAAAATGAATATACAAACGTGAAATATATACTTATGCAAATGTAAATGAATATATGAATGCCAAATATATACATACATATGTATATATACAAGTATGAAAATATGTACACATATATATAGACATACATAACAGATAAATATGAAAACACCTATACATAGCCACATAAAATACTAATGGCAAACACATTCATATTCACTAAATCGTCTTTAGTGAAATTGAAATGATATCGATGATTAAGGTACTCAATGAACCAAAAAAGAGAAACCTCACAGTTTCTTAAACTAACAGTTTGTTAAGGCACATCATTGTGCCTTAAAATAGTCATCCCATCATGCCACAGTGGACATCAATAAAAACAATACCTAAAAATAATGAAACAAACATAAAACAATTAAAACAAGAAATTAAAGTCAAATAAATTTAAAAAATTTAAAAAAAGTTTTTGTTAACAATAACCTATGAGCAATGCTAGTCGGGTTGATAAATATCACTTTGCACCCACTAAGTATTTGACCTGTCAATTAGTGCACTGAACTCCCACTAGACATTCCACCTATCAATTAGCATGCAAAACAATGTTAGGCATTGTGACAAATATCACTTTTTCTCCAACTAAGCATCCTACCCATTGTTTTACCCTGTAAATAGTAACTAAGTGCCCGGTAGGCATGAAACGCCAATTAGGTTTTTGACACCGATGAGATGATAATTGTCCCATTTATGACAAAAACAATCGTTTCAATCAAACAAATTAGTCAAAATACTGACTGGAAACAATATTTTAACATCGAACAATTAATTGAAACTAAATTAATTATTAATTTACTAATTAAAATTTGAAATTTGAAATGAAAAAACTGCAATGAAACAACCTTATATGTAAGGGCAATTTCAATAAAATGTTTCTTTTCTTAGATTCATTGGAACAATGCAATAAAGATGAGTTAGAATTGTATATCATGATTAAAAAATAATTAAATTCATTAATTTCTCTTAAATTATTCTTGGTTCTATTAGAAAAGGAGTTTAAGGTAGCAGATTTGATTTAATATTTTTTAGTAAAAATGGGTGACAATACATTGATTTTGACTCAAATGCCCATACATGGTCATGGACTTATTCACTTATGTAAGTCCATTCACCCTTAGCATGTATGACCTTAGAGTTTATAGAAGTAAAACCCTTAGCAAAAAGTTATTGGTCGCTTGGTTGTCAATTAAAAAATTTACTTTCAGCTACTAATTATTAATTATAAAATTAGTTATTTTAAAATAAATTACCAAATTTCTATATGATGAATGTAATTGAATTTCCTTAAAACCTAACATTACAAAAGCTATTCATTTGAAAGTAAATTGTTTTAATAATTGAAATTTATAACTTAAATATAGAATAGCTCCTCTGGATAAATAATGTTAAGAAATTATATAACAAATAATAATAAAACTATTTGTATATACTTTTGATACACAGTTTACGTGTACAGATGATATATTATCATGCGATTAAGCGAATTTGAATTAAAGACAAAGTAACACTTAACATATGATGATATATCGTTTATGTATATAAATTATATAGAAAAAATGTGTACATATAATATTGCTCTAAAAAGAAAAAAAGAAAATCATGGCAAAATATTAATTGATTAACTAATTAATAGAGAATAACATTGAGTATATGATCTTGATAAATAAAGCTTATAATAAATAATCAAAATTAATTTTGTAATGGATATCTATAATATTAAAATAAAAAACTTTAATGTTTTCGAAAATTTCAATTAAATTGATAATACTAATATAATAAATTGACTTTATTCATGCAATCTAACGCAAAAGGATTATAAATCGATAAGAGAAAAAGTTAGAACATTACAAAAATTATTATTTTAAATTATTAAAATATATAATTAAGAGTTTTTTTTTTTCTATCGAGAATATATTTATATATAGAAACAAGAAGAATTTTAAAAGAATTTAATTGATTACTGGGTTGAGCTGAATTGGGTGTGAGACAGCTCAAATATGTTTAGGACCCAAAAAATCCAACCTGGGTTGGGCTGTGTTCACTAGAGGGTGATTTTTGGATCTCATCTAATTCATCCGTGTCGCTTACCTTGATATTAATATTAATTTATATTTTCCCTTTATTGATATTAATAATGTTTTTTAACAAAAGAAATCAAGCATAAATAACAAATTTTTATCCAAAATTAAACACAATTAATTAAACAATAGTATTAAAGAATAAAATTATCATTTTATCCCTACTATTTTATTTTTTAAAATTATCACATAACTCTAAATTAACAAAAAATAAAAATAAATTTTTAAATATCTAAAATTTATAATAAACCTCTTATTTTTATTTCATTTTACTTTGGTTTCTTCTTCCTCTTTAAACTTGACAAAATTTGACAAGACTCGTTAGTCTGGCACAATACGATATAAAAAAAGTCGAGTTAGGGTTTTGATTTTTGATATAAAAAGTAGTTCAGCTCAGGTTAAGGTTGACCCATAAAAAATTAGATCATGTTTGAATTGACACAAAACTAATCTGAATTGACTCGAACTAACTCAAAAATTTTGAATAAAATATTAGATAACATGATATTAGGAAAAAATCCCTAGTATCCTTCATTATCATTATTTAACAAAAAAAAGTTTTAATTCGCGTAATCGATATTCTTTAATTTTAATCAACAAAGAAATTGACATTGTATTATTAAACACCAAATCTAAATCACCCACCTAGTGTTTCTTGACACATTATACGAGTTAGTTGGATGTCTAATTTGAAGAGCTAGTCTTACACCTTTTGATAAAATTTTATCATCTTCTACTAAAGATATTCATTCAAATTTACTAAATCTTTTTGATATATTTGTAAAAAACTACTTGTAGTTTTTTTTTTATGTATTGTAAGTACTATTGATTTGAACTTACTATATTTAGTGTATCATTTTTATATGCTTGTTCATGGTTTTAATATTTATAATAATCATATTCATCATATAGAATGAAAATTAAATTATTTAAATATTTGACCAATAGTTTTTAATTTCGTATTGCATTATTTTGAAGTTAAAGTTGTATACTTATTTGGGTTTTTAAATATGATATTCTATTTTTTATCCGTATAATTAATCATATAAAGAGATTATAAACAAACTATTAGTATTAACTTAAAATATAACAATTTTGTTTTGACAAAATGTCATTTTGTGTGTTATTTTATAATGAATCATGTTATTTTTTTGACATTTGACAAAGTGTGTTATTTAATAACAAATCATGTTATTATATATTGTGTTTTGATATAACTTTACTTGTTACATAGCTTTGGTTAATTCAAATCGAATCAAGTCAATCTAAAAATATTTCAGTTTGATTTAGGGTTGATAAATTTTGATCCGATTCTATTTTTGATTGGATTAGGGTTTAATATTTTTAACTTGAAACCTGAACTGACATCATACGAACACAACTTAATAACACAAACTAATAAGTTTATTCCTCTCTTCCTATCAATAAGAATATCTTTGTTGTATAATTGTATATTAAAGGGTAAACCACAATTTTTTAAAATATTAGTGATATTTATAAAATTTTTAGGGGGTTATTGGAAATTTGAAAAAAAATTTAGCGGTCTTTTAGAAATTTTTAAAATATCAATTTATCCTTTAATAGTTTAAAAAATGATAGTTACACCCTAAAAAAATTGAATAGAATGCAACATAGTTATTTAAAAATTAAATTACCATATTTAAAATATTTTGGTTTGATAAAAAGTTATTGTTTTTTTATTTTCAAAATTAATGGATAGCAAAATTACCATGTTACCCTTGTGCCGTTAGGTTTTTTAACATATTTAAGTTTGGGTGGAAAAATGTTACCATGCCAACTAGGGTGGAATGTTTCTAGGGCAAATCTTGGGTGGAAAAATGTTATTTACTCTATAAATTAACTAAGATTTGAGCATCAACCGGTGTATTCTCATTTAATTGGGCAACAACTCCCTACCCCCGATTTAATTTTTATGTTTTTTAAATTGGGTTGTTGGGCCTATACATGAGTTGTACTTAATATCCTTGACATGGTTCACATTGTCCGCCGGCCTAGCATGACACGCTTGTGGTCGTGCGACATGACCCAAAACCCTTACTGGTTTGATCAATTACAATGTTATTACATTTATTTGATTGACAATTATATATGTATAAAAATTATTGCATTTAAAATGTTAGAGTATTCTCGTACTAGTGTGATAATTTATACAACATTAGCTAACGTTTTTAATAAATATAAAATAAATTAATTAATTTTTTTCTATTACATTTGATAATGCAAAATCTAATGATAAAGTTGAAATATCTAAATTTACCATTTCATGAAAAATTATTTTACATTAAATGTGCTTATCACATAATAAATTTTATATTACAACAAGGAATGAGTTTAACAAAGAATCAAACAAGAATAATTAGATATATTATCACTTATATTTCTTAATCTCAATTACATCTACAAACATACTATAATATGTGTAAACAAATGAGATTAAAAAAGAAAAATTTTTAAAATGATATTAAAACTAGATGCAATTCAACTTATTTAATATTAAAATTTTGTGTTTGACGTGAAACAACAATAACCCAATTTTTTAATACATAACCAAAAATTTTTGAAATTTCCATTTTTTGACTAAATATAACTGGAACATTGTGGGTAATTTAATAAATATGTTAAAACTCCTAAAATTGTTGTTAATCAATGTTTTAGAGTGTACTATCCTACACTTGGTTAATTGTATATTATATGATGAAAATTATTTTTATTTTTATAGATTATAAATATAATAACGACTTTGGAGACATTAAAAAACAAAAGAAAATAAAAAAAAATTTAAAAATTGTTTGCTGCTACTATTGTATTAGATCTAAGCGCTAAATTATTAGGAGTTCAAAATTTATCAAAAGTTATACGTGATAACTTGTTACAACTTTTAGCTTTCATAATAGAAGACTTTAAGGAATTTTTGCTTAAAAATTATTCTATTTATAAACTTTAATATGAAAACCTGAATATATTTTATACCCATGAATAAGTTCAAAGTGGTTTGTCTAACGACAAGATGTGTTTGTGATTTATCCCGCAAAAAAGTAAGTAACCAATAAGTTTAAGTTTAAATTTTAGTAAATTTTCTAATTATATTAATATTGATCATTTTGTTGAAATTATGAATAAAAGTAAAATTTTGATATTCTAGTATGGTGGAAAGTATATTAAAATACTTATCTACTGTTTTTCGACATGACATATGATCTATTAATGTCTTTGGTGTTTAAAATCAGTTTTAAATGTATGTGGATGCGTCCTTGATGATGCACGATTAAATTTACATCTAAATATAGTTGATGTCATTATATACATGAAAAGATTGGATGAATGTAGATTTCAAATTGCAAAATCATATAACTATAAATATTTTTGAAGACTTCAAGTACTTAAAGGTTGAAGATGAATAAAAAAGTGTTGATAAATATTGGTGTTAATATGATTTTTTAAACATAAGGGAGATTTTTCAAATAAAATTTAAAGGTATTGCGTTAATTTAATTATTGTGAGTTGGCATAGCTTGTTAAACTCGCCAATTAGCAGGTTGTGGCGTGACCTTACCCTTAGGAATATCGGGCCATACTAGATTTGATTCAGCATTGGTCATTGTTGTGTCTGAGTTTAGTAAATAAAAATGAAATATATATATTTATATATGTAAAAGGAATTTTCAATTTTTTTAAATTGAGATATTTTCTTCCTTTTTCTCAATTTTTTTTTTTTAAAATTTGAAGTGCTTTAAAATGTTGCAAATAAAACACATTGATGAGATTTTCTTCCTTTCAATGCAATGCACCCAAAAATAAAAACACAAGACCATATAAAATAACATACAAAGTACAATGGCTTTGCCTATTTAACATTTCATCTGCACTCCATCTTTTGCTGATTTGACCCTATAACTTTTGTAAACTTCGTAATTCGTGATTTTGAAACAAGAATTAGTGGTTCAGTTAGACATCTTTTCTTTAAACAGTTTTTGTCATTTGGCACTTTTATCAAATATAATTGCTCGATTCGCTTGTTTACCAATCGAAGGCGCAGAGAAAGGGACTAGCTGAAGCTGTCGATTGGTTGGTACTGTCACCGCGTCTCCAGTCAGTTTTACATTCATATCTTCGAATTTACATTTTTAAATACTTTCAGTCCTGTGGAAATGCATGGATGTGGAATCCCAATATCTCATATTTTCTAGACTAAATGACTATTTTGTTGAATAAATTGATAGCTTGTAATGTTGAAGACAAATTAAAACGGAATGAAAAGCTTTCAATTAATAAAATAAAGTAGATTTTAATTCCTTATTATTTTAGCATTTATTTTGACGCAATTAAAATCATATATTAACTATCAAACAATTTTTTAATGATTCATTTAAATTTAAATAATTGTTAAAGGTTAAAAATGGTATCTTGTAAAAGGTTATATCCATTTATAAATAAAAGTTCTATATATATATATATATATATATATATATATATATATATATATATATATATATATATTTTGTGATTATTTACAAATTATTATAATTGTTATGGCCTCTTTTGATTAACCATTACAATTGTTTATAATATATAGTTAAGGTGCATTTTTAATCCTATAAAAATGTTGAACAAGTGAATAATCACATCAGTTTTAACATTTGAAGTAGTGCTTTCATTTTCATCCTTTTGTATTACACTTCCCTCAGTTGTTATCCTATGTTTTATAAGTTTTCTCTAGGAAATTCAGTGTTTGTATTGTAGGCTACATATTTGCAAAACTTTGATATACCTTAAAAGTGAATTTGCATTATCTCAAAACTGTAAATAGAGAGCAAATATCATTTTAAGAAAAACATTTACATGCCTTAAAGTTTAAACACTAATTCCAAACAATTCAATATAGTTTCTTCCCCCATTTTCTACATACATTAACAATCTTAAAGTGATATTTCTTTGTATGGATTTGAAGATGATCAATCAAGACATCGACAAGATGAAGCAATTTGATGGTTCCAATTTTATTTGTTGGAAGGACAAGATGAAGTTTCTTCTAATGGAGTTGGTGATGTTCTATGTCCTAGAGCAATCACTATTGCCTCAACCAACATCAAAAGATTCTGATGAAATAAAGTCTATGCATAATTGTAAAACCGTGTTTCTATCAATTGACTTAGGATTTACCAGAACATAAAGAGTCTAATGATTGGGGTCCATAGATTGATATGTTAAAACTATGAGTATGTCGATTGACAAAGAAATAAAACAATCAAGACTAAAGAGCCTTAGAGATTGGTCATTAGAGTGGGTATGATGATTCTCTTATATTTGCTTGAGCTTCGATGACCTTAGATTTTATTAGAGATAATCTATGTTAGAAAAAAGATTGGGATAAATTTGATTGATGGATTGTAGAATAAATGATTCATACTTATTGAGTATTTTTCATCCACTCATTTCTCTTTTGATTTTTCAAGTGATAAATATAAAGGTGACGATAACAAAATGACTGGTCAGTGAAAAAGAGACATACGACTAGTGAACTCATAGGATCCAAATTATGATTATGATTATGGACATGATTTATTTTTGATGTGAGATATTATGATTTTATTAGTATACCAAGATGACTGATTATCTATTAGATTATTATTATAATGCTTGGGATAATGTTAGAATATGTTATAATCTTTATAAAAAATATTGAGGCATATTCAATTATTTGATTTTGGCGCATGTTGACTTAGTGTACTTGGTACATGTATTGAGATGGTCATACATGCATTATATTGCTTTAGTAGCACTTTATCCTAAAGGGTAAGACTTTTGGGGTTGGATGTTACAACTTCAGTCTTATGTAGCTAAGCCTGCAATGTCACAAATATGTGTTGTTTAGAACAAGATGTTTTGTTCTTTTATTATCTATACTAAGAATCTTATTATCTAAATTAAAAACATATAATCCATTAATCGATTTAGTAGTTTCATAAAAAATATTATTCAAACTAATGGTGATAATACCATTACTAATTCTAAAACAATATGCTTCTTTGTCCAAAACAAACAAAAATTAAATTTTTAGAAACAGTTGGAACATAATAACAATTCTTTAATTACTAAAATAAGTCGAGTGGGAAAACTAAGACAATAAGTTCCTATGGCTAATGCAACAATGCACGGTCAATTTCCAACGCATAGGTCCATTTCTCCTTTAGTAAGTAGTCTCTATTTTAATTCCTACCCATTAGAGTGAATGTAAGAACCATATCCTATATCTACAACCTATGATAAAGATGGAGAGAAGTTAATTTTATTAACAAACATAACTAAAGTTGAAGCATCTGACTTCTTTTTCTTGCACTTTAGGAAGGCTTTTTAATGTTTCCTCAAGTGGTCAACTTTGCACAAAAGAAGCAAACAACTTTACCTATCCTTATGACACAGTAGGCAATGTAGTAGTGGAAGCCTACTTTTGAGCCTTAGGCTTAAGTTTAAGCTTAGCCTCACCTTACCTTTGGTCGTATGTGTTTCAACTTTAACCAAAAGTATACTAGCAGTCTTTTTGACTCCTGCTCACCAGTAAATAATAAACCTAAGAGTTTAGGGAGGAATTTTTCTTTCTCACTCATTAGGTAGTTCATGATGAATGTCCTATTTGAGTCAAGAAGAGAATATAAGACAATGTCAATTACCAAGTCATTATCCATAACCAAACTCAGGGACACCAACCTCTCCATGTAGTCAATCATCTTGACTACATGATGACCAACTTGGTCTTTTTCGACCATTTTACACAATGCTTTTGACATCTTATGCTTCTCATATCTCGTACAAGTTAGAAATATCTCACAAAGGTGAAAAAGAATGGATGGTGCATCCATATCCTCTTATTGCTTTTATAGCTTTAGATATCAACAAAGTCATCTATATACTTATTAAAAACTTTTTTATGCTCTTAGGTGGCATTGGGACTAGACTCAAGAGGTACACCTCCTTCAAGAATGTATAGCTTTTTCTTTTGGCATAGTACAATCAGGAGATTTTGATATCAGTTAGAAAAATTATAGCTTTCAAGCCCATTGTTCTTATCCAAAAATGATTGTACATTGAAATTGTTTGACATGGTGGTTTATGTGGTCTACATGTGTAGAAAGATATATTAGTAATCATATTTTGACTAATTAATTTATTTGACATGGGTTTTGTTAAATAAATTGCTTCTACTATTTTCCTCAAGTCAACAACTTTCTCTGTTGAACTTGATAAGTTTCGTTAGACTTTCTAATGGGTTGAAATCCCATCAAATCAATTATTCCATTTGCTTTGACGAATAAGTTTGAATTAAATCAAGATTATGACACTTAAGGGCTTAATCCAGACAGCGTATTAGAAGGAAACAAGTTATTTTCATCTTAATATGATTAAGGGATTAATTAAATGTCTTACCAATAAATAAAACATAACATGCATATTACAATATAAATTAAATAATCTTGGTATACAACCATATCTAATGTTGAGTTCTTCGATCTAAGAGGGATCTATGGGTCAACCTTGGGTCCTCCTCTTCGGGTCTTCAAGTATGATGATCATTTTTAATCTTTGAATTAGAACACTTTTTTCAAATAAATTTTATTTTAAAATAAAATAAAATAAAATAAAGACCTATCATAATTTTACATTTTTAAAATAATAAACCTCAAGTTATATTTGAGGGGAGCTAGGTGAGAAGAGAAGTAAATTCAAAAGATAGAGATAAGACAAGGTGTTTAGCCCTTATTTTTGTAAAAATTACAATCATACATTCTCAAAAATAAAATATATTCAAACCTTAGGTTATTGGTTGTATACCAAACACCATGCATATCTAAACATGATACACGCAAATAAACCATTAAAATTAAAATTTTGCTTCTCAATTTATGTGAAATTCAATTCAAGTGCAAAAGTTTTAGAAATTATAATTCATCCCATGTCTTGGTTAACAAAGTTAAAATCGGATTTCTAAATACATGCAAAGGTGTACATTTATTCATGTACGATTGTACATGACATCGAAATGTTCGACTCGTGCAATCTAAAAGGGTCACTCCTTTACATAAGTGAAATTTTGCTTATGTGTAGTTGTGCAAGCATAATGGACGATTGTGAATCTCATTATTATATGAATTCAACAAAATTTTAAAAGCATGAATAGATAGATATATGAAACCATGCACTTGTGAATTTTTTAACTTTGTACGAGCATGCACAGGAGAAGTACAATCATACATGGGGTGTCATAGGAGGAATTGCAAGGGCATGAGCTGTGTAATTACACTATGTATGTTTCTACATGCTTGTATACATGGTTGGTATATTATCCAGAATTTTGTTATGAAGCAAAAATGTTAGAAACCCTCCAAATTCTGGTGACCTGTCACTAGAATGAGACAACACAACATGAAAGTCTATTTCATCCCAACAATAAGTTTCTATGTGTACAATGACATGTAACTAAGGGGATTTTGCACAACACCATGAAATTGGGGCACTCAGTTGGATCAAACTCACAGTATGCATATTCATGACAACAATTCATCTATTGAAATTAAGAATACAAAACTCAACAATTTAACAATCTAATTTATGTTATCAAAGCATCAAATATTATTTGATAAAAAAGACACAAATATTAATTCTATGGATCACAATCTTGAGTGTTGCTCTAATACTACTATTAGGTTTTACAACCTTTTATAGTAATGGAATTGGTAATTTAAAAATTATAAAATGTTATAAAAACCTTCTTAGGATCTCACTTATAGTCTCATTAATTCCTAAGCATGTTACAACCATCCTTAGGGTTTTTAATGGAATTATACTTGCTTGTGGAGGCTTATTTGTCTTTCACAATTGCTGGATTGATCAATAGTGCTCTTGATCCAACTGTAGCACCACAACACAAACAATAGAAGGCTAAAATTACATACCACAGTCTACTAAAACATTGTGCACGATTGTGGGGTATATGTGTATGGATGAATGTAAGTGTGTAAGGCAAAAAGAATTTTGAAAATGTGAAATTCATGCATATATATGTGAAGGGCATCATAAGTGTTTGGAAATTTTTACCTTATTTGCAATTTAAGAGGGCTTCAATCACCAAAAACCAATAGCCACATGAAGAATTAACATTCGATGGAAGGCATTTAAGTAGTATGACCTTTCTTCCTTTCTTTTCTAGTAATTTCATAGAGATCATGTTAAGACGATGTTCTATTATGTGAGTGTATGCATTTGTTAATAATTTGGTAAGAAAAGATCAAAGTATTACTGAGTTATGACATGTTATGGTATGTATGAGAATTTAATTATGGTTTCCTGATATATACAATTGTCAATATATATTTTTGGAATAATTTGTGTGGATCCTTGTTGATTTTTAAGTTGATCATGAACATTAGATGTTTAGATTCTTGTTTTGCATAATTGTTATGCCTCTCTTTGGATATACACTCTTACTCAAAATATGACCCAAAGAGACATACACGACTTAAACTTTTCCCATGATGCAACATAAATTAAAGCATGATGTTCAACTCATCTCAACATGCAACATGCAAAAAGGTGCAAACACATTTAATATTACACATCCATGTCATAAATATCCAACAAATCATCTACAAATACAAGTATGTTTGAAATCCATAATTCAATAGTGCATAATTCAAAAGTAGATCCATAAATATATAATAATAATTCCATATGTTAAAATAACCACAATGCCCCTTTCTTCATTCAATATCCCAAACTGACTCATTGGCTCCCTTGTTGCCTTGTTACTCATCTTGCGTACTTATAAACCACAACAAGTGACACAATGAGTAAAAAATTCTTAGTAAATAGGTGACATCTCAACACCTTGCGCACAACATATCTTATTACCAATGTCTTCCAATTCTCAATTACAATGTTATATTTTCAGGTGTTTCTTTAACATCCTAAATGCCCATCCAAACTATTCTAACACACTCATGTCATTACTTCATTAGTGGTATCATCTTGGATGACTAACTAAATGATGTATATTGGCATCCTAGATGTTAGGTGAAAGTATATGACATCTTATATGTTTTTTATAAAAGTGTACCTAGTACACTTGTCGATCAATTTTAGGCTAATGATACCCTAATCATATGAGAAGTCAAACTCTAGATCTCTCCTATCTCACATGAGTATCCTAGATGCAAAGGTGTCCCAACACCAAGTGCATGCATAAGTATCCCAGATGTAAGGACGCTCAACACCAAATGCATTATATATCTCATGAGTATCTGTGTCTCTCAAATATCCTAATGATTTCACTACCACACTACACATAGCTTGATGGCTAAAATAATATATTTCATTTTTCTATATTGACTTGAATCATTTCCAATCAGGGTTTATGTTATCATCCATACAGTCAGACACTCCCAAAATATCCAATTAATCCTTTTTGCCTTTGTTAGGGTCTTTCTATACTTATGCCTTCTCCAACACACAACATAGGAGTAAACTATTCATTATCTTAATGCATGAACGAGTGTCCATTGCCTTTGTTCCACATTCATCTCACACAACCCATGAATGGTCGTTCACCTAGTACCTTGACTAACGATTGACTAACAATGTTAATCCCCTTCATCAAGCATGTTCGTTCACCTTTATGCTAATCATTCATCCTAACATACCATGAATGCGCATTCATCCCAAACCAAATGGTTGTTCATGGCTCTAGTCACTTAATGCTTGTCCTTTCGTTAAACAAAGAGATTGTCCCTGACCTAAGAGATGAAATAATGTTCCTATACATAGGCATGACTAGTCATTATCTTTTGTAAATTTTTTATTGACTTGTTTCCTATGATTTTTAGCCAGCCGCATCAATCCAAAGTCTAATATCATGACTAGACATTCCTAAACTTATTTCTATCTCTAAATAACTATCAATCAAGCATCCATATAGCAGATCATTAATTAAATATCAATTATTCACTACATATTAAACCATCATAACTATATACATATACATAGCATCTTCATTACACAAATTATAAATAAGCATGCCTTTATCATAATAATATAAAAATATTAAATATCTAGCATGAGAATATAACCAAAAGCATGTTCTTCTAACCATCAAATCATGATAGCAAAGAGAAGATCATCTACTTACCTTACTTCCAGCTTTTGCACAATCTTCACATGGCTTAGACTAAATTTGATGCTCTCCAAAATCCTTCTCAAAACTCACTTTAGGGCCCTAAAACTAAAAGTACAAAAAATGAGCCAAACAACAATTGTGCCTCTTTGACTTTTTGTAGAAATAACATCACAAACAGTCATTCTCCCCACATGAACTGTCGTTCACTTGGTTTCCCACTTAAATGTGGATTCTAAAATCAACATTAAATTGGTCCATATCCAATTTCAAATTTGACAGACTGATTAATGAGTGTGTATTCCCGCTATGCATGGTCGTTCATCTTTTCAAATTTAGCTATTTGTGAAATGATGAATTCACCCTTCTTCATACATGAATAAACATTCACCCCTATAATGTATGTTTGTTTTAGCTCACAAATAATAATTATTCAATTTAAATTCTTCAAAAATTAAAAACCATACAAAAAAAATAAGAATACCCTTGAGTGTACCTGTAGGTGTTATAGTAATGGTGAATGATTAAATTATGATTAGTTGGCTGAAAGATGTAAAAATAGATAAGGTAGAATTTTCTAGATGTTGATGCACAATCATACATGTAGTAATGCATGACCATTCATCCTCTAGGTAAGAGATGATTCCTTATGACTTAATGCACACTTATCTTAGGGTTAAGAGCTTGCATGATTGTGTAGTATGAGACTTATACCTATGCATGGTGTTTAGGATGCATGCCTGTGAGGACAAAGAAAGCATGGTCGTGACTTAACAGTAAGAACTTAATAGAGTTAGTCAAATATTAGGTTATTATTAGGCAAAATTATAAAGGGACACCCATGAAAATTAAGGGCAAATGCCCATGCACGGACTAAGTGAGAGGCACAAGAAATAAAGGTTTTGTCACACTTGTTTAGATAGTGTAAAATGATCATATTACACCTATGCTGTGTGCAAATGTAAGGATACAATTAGAAAGACTTTTTAAAGGCAAAATTAAGATACCTAGCTAATAAAATGTGTCCACCTGTGGGAAAGATGACACAAATGTTGATAAGATAGTCACTAGTTGTTTGTGAAAGTGACAATATATGTGAAAACAACATTATATGTGAAAGTAATAGAACTATATGAGAGATAGATATTTATGAGATGCATCATACACTTGACACCAAGACACATTAGCCACTCATTTTAGTTCATGAGGGCATGGTAAGGAAGAGTGACATTAGTTAGTTCCTCATGTGGTCAACACGATGCATTACATATGCACCTGTGGTAAAAGTCATCTCAAGATGGTAATCTAGTTAACAATCCCATAGCTATTCATACGTGGAAAGGGAGAGATTATAATCATATTTTGTCGTGTGATCAGGGTATCAATATTAATTAGCATGAAGCCCAATTGACAATGTGTAAGATAATTTGTTGGTTGATAATGGATATTTGTATTAAATATTCAAAGCTATTTCATACTTTTACTAAAAAAGATGGCAATTCATAGTAAAATCAAACAAATTTCATTAATAGAAATTTTTTATGATGGGTAGATGAACCTTTTATACTTAAAGAGTGAAATATTGTTGTTTCATCAAAGATGAAGTAGGAAATGGTCATTTAGCCTATTTTCAAAGCTAAAATGTCTCTCATATCTCTTCTAATTGGGTTTATATTCTGTCTGTATGTATGTATGTATGTATGAACATATGTATAAATGCATGCATTACCTCTAAAGATCCTTATACAAGTTCTGAATAAAATTAAAGTTGGGTTCTCAATTTGAGGGTGTAATAAGAACAATCTCATTAAAATATTTTGAGTGTTAAAATCTTGAAATAAATGACATAGGGCTCTTTAGGTATATATTCATCAAGTTATCATAAAGTTAGTTTTAACGGTTCAATAAACTTCCTAACAAAAGGAAATTTGTACTAATTCTAAAACCTTGAGGGGCTTTCTTTCTTTCTTTTTTTCTCCTTTTTTTTGGTTGATTTCCTAAGGATTTGATTCACATAAACTTAATTTTTTTTTAAATAAACCTATGGGTTATATAAACCTTGAGAGACTTCCTTATTCATATAAACCTATGGGTTTGATTCACCAGAGTTTTACATATCATAATTGATGTACTACTTTTTTTTGGTTATTAATGTGGCCTTGATTTGATTTTGACATATCAATGGTTACATCAATTGAGATTCAAACTTTAATTTGTATTAATAATATCACCATAAATTTAATTAAGAGAAGTGACATGTTGAGTTATACATGAAATAGATACTAAAAAAGATGAAGGATGGATAACACCAGCTAGTGGTGGCGTGATAATTTATGAGTGTTAGAGAAAAGTTATTATTCTCCTATATAGTCTTCCTAATGATTTTTTTTTTTAAATATAGATAATAGAAGTCAAAGAAAATAGATGTCGTTTAAATACTTAAACTTTAAAAAATAAATCAATAATATTTAATTATTTATATAAATTATATAGATAAAAAGAAGAAAAATGAATTACTTTTCACGATTATTCGTTTTAGTAAGCATCGAAATCTTATAATTTTAATTTCTTGATATTGTTAACATGTATGGAGAATGTTTTGGTAATAATGGCAGAATACATGTTGTTAAGTTATATAAAATAATGTGATTTTGAAGAGATAAACAAAAGAAAGGAATGAGCATGCGGCAGGTGGGGCAGAGAAAATAGCACGTTCCCGACAAGAGAAGCCCGATAATCTATGCAAATGTACAAGTTTATATGTGTAAATTCAAAAGGTTGTTTGGATCAAAAGGAATTTTTCAACCCTGAACACTTTTCTTTCTTCTGCTGTTTCTTTGTTTGTCTCTTTTATCACTGCCCATCATAGCCCATTTTTGTCAGCTCTCCTTTTTGCACGCCTTCTCCTCTTGCTCAATCATCATCCCACGTTTTCGTCTATTTTATTTTCCACCATTCTCCACTTAATCACACTCATACATGCCATAGCATTTGCTATTCAGTCGAACACTTATACTACTAATTAATCTTTTTCTCATCTTTCCGACAATGTGAAAATCAGCTAGCCCTAATATTATTCCAGAGAGTAAGAATTTTGTAGTCCCACCTCACGTAAAGCTGTTTTGAGGAGCAGATTTTTCACCCCCTTCCTTTCCAACTGCAAGAAAAGAAGGGGGGTCCCTGGCTATGGCTACTTGATTGAGACTAAATTATACTACTACTGCCTGGATTCTATCTTCAGGGAAAATATTGTTTTTTTTTAATTGTTGTGTATATAATTGACTGAAGAGCTTACTTATTATTGCTGTTTGTTAGGTATGCATTTTATTATTGATTAATTTCTTAATCAAAAGTCTTCTCAAATTGTGCAAATATATTACCTAAAATCGGTCTGTATGAATTGGTTTTATAATACCAATTTAATTAAGATCTAAATATATAAAGTAGCATGAAAATTCTTGGATATATATAGATTTCATTTCTCCTATACGGGGATCTCAGTGTTTCTCTTTCTATTTTTCTGTCATAATTTATGTTGGTCAAAATTTTTCCCTGTTTGCAATAATAGCTTAATTAAGATGACATTTGTTTACACAGTACTAAAACTGTTTTCCTAAAGCTCAAGGAAGAATAGATAATTTACCAAACTTTGACGCCGAGGTAGATGATTCAAGAAAATTCTTAACGAATTCACAGTGAAAACTTATCACAAAGTCTAGTTTGGTAAGATAGATAATTTAACTAATTTTTAAACTCAAGTTGACAATTATTAAGAGAGGATCAGTTAAACCTCCACTTTAATTAATTAAAGTTCCATTAACATTAAGATTCCTGCCAAAATCAAACCAATTGGTTAATTCTTGGTTTACTTTTAGGGAGGTAACAACAGTATAAAAGGATAAAGTCATAAAGGTACAGCTCTAGGCTCTAGCTAGTCGTAGAATTAAGTACACACACAGATATTTTTTTTTATATATATATATATATATATATTAATTAGAGATCCTTCTTGACTGTTGTGATGCGAGAATATTTTCATCACAAAAATCAAACACACTGGAAGTTATTTTCGTGAAGATAACCTTCTGTATTGACTGCTCTTTCTCTCTCTCAGTCTGTGCTTCAATCAAACTACACAGAATCCTCTAAGAAACTGCGAAATCTTTCCACTTTGTGTTTTTTTCTTCCAGATATTTTAAGTGGCTGTACAAACAAAACAAACGGATGCTCAGGAATGAAATACCCGTAGTCCCATGACATATATGAAACAGCTAAACAATAGGCTTGCTTTATATATATAAATATCAGCCAACTTGGGAACTCACAGAAACATTGCTTCTACAGACACATTACGTACAAAATTTCTTCTTCTTCATCACAGAGATTCTAAGATTCTCTCTCACTTTTTACCCATGGAAGATATTCAGATGTAGAGAAGATTATTTTACATTAACTAAAAACCCTAGCTAGACAAAGTTAACAAACCCACACTGTCACTCTGATTTTTCTTTCTAATTTCTTTTTTTCTTGGGTTGAATAAAACAAGCAATTAGCCCACACACGTAGTAGTACAATCTGCTCACACACACTAAACCATGAATTGAAACATGAAGGTAGAAGCTAAAGAGAAATGAGCTAATATATATATTAGATCATTATTTTTTGATCCAACATCCGTCTCCTTTTAGAACGATCACTAGAATTAGATCTTTCAAGCAAGGATTTTAATGCATTTTGCAGGAAATGGACTGACTCAATGCTGTGATCTTTCTCGGCTGCGACGATGAGAACATTGCGCATTCTTCCTCCTAATGTGACAATTTCTGCTTTCAATGTGGTTAAATGAAGAGATTTTAGTATCTCAATAATGTCCGGTAAAAGATCAGAGCGATCCTCACAGCATAACGAGGCCTTGAAGATCAATCTTCCATCGCTCGAGTAATCGCCCGAAAGCACGGTGATTTCATCTGTTTCAGACGGGAAGGATTCGAGGTCTGTGAGTTGAAGAGCTTGTTGTTTAAGCTCTTTCACGCGTTGAACCACCTTTGCTAGGAGAGAAGCTTTGTCTATCTGAGAAAATTTTAAAAAAGAAATATTCATGAAAACCCTACATGTAAAAAGCTTATTCACTTTCCCAAATACTCTTAACCCTACAAGCTAGGCAGGTTTTGTTGTTTTCTTTTTCTTTTACAGAAACTATACTTCTAGTTTGAAGCTTCAAAATACAGTGTTCAGAACTCTGAATTTATCCACAAGGGTACCGAAATGACAGCAATAATTTAAAAATTGTATTTGAATTCACTGCATGCAACTGATGATGTTCAAAGAAATGGAAAATGTCAAATATTCAAAGTCAAATGAATATTCTTTTCTTGACTAACAAGTCCTCAATAGCCAAAATAGTCAAAACTAGACACAAATGATGGTGAGTATGCATATTTAAGATCGGAGAAACAATTAATTGAATGTTTGGAATCGTCAAAACAGAAACAGAACTTGAATTCAAATTCATAATATTGAATAAATTACCTTAGAATTACAAGGAAGAATCGTCCTGAGCTTGTCGAGATGAGAGTTAATTCTCTCCCTTCTTCTCTTCTCAGCTTCTTTATGATTCTTCAAAGCGGCAAGAGCTCTATCCTGCGGAGTCGTATCAGTAGTTCCCGAGACCTCCAAGGAGTAATACGAGGAAGAGGAGCTACAGAAACTCTGCTGCTGGTAAAGCGAAGGATGATTAGAGAAGTCATGACAAGGAGCAGCGGGGAAGCCGAAGAAACCGGCGCCGTTCTGGGCAAGAAACCGGTAGAGTTCAGAGTTTTCCGGCTGCATGATGGTGCTGATGATGAGATGATGATAATGTTGTTTTGACGGAGCGGAAGTGCGAAGACCGAAAATGAGAAATGAGAATGTTCAGAATGCTTTCGGTGGGTGGGTTTTTAATTTGTCTTTAGGGTTTTTAACTGTAAATTTGTGGAAAAAAAAAAAAAAGTCACCACCACTTTCGAAGTGGGGTCCCGCATAATGTTTTTATTTAAGAATTTTTTGAAGCATGGATGGTAGAATATATTTTTATTGTAAAGATAAAATAAAGAAGAACGAGAGCGGTAGGCAATTGATGGAAGACGGTGATAGGACAGAGCCAGGAACCTTTTCCAGGGGGCCATGAGCCCTATAATTTGAAGGCTCAATCATTATTTTTCACCGGTTTTTACATTTTTAATTTCTCTGATTAAAAAAATTTAATTAAAATAGTTTTTTCAATCATACTATACCTTTTTGATTTTTTTATTATATAAATACAACCAAGTTTCTAACTTAATTCTTGTTTTATTCTCTTTATTAACCTTAAACAGCCTTAGTCTCCTAAATGTATAATAACACAATTAGAGCATGAGAGAAAGCTAAGTTAGGGCAAAAGCTACCTACAAGTTTGAGTAAAGTTAGCTACTCAAGATGCATATATGCTTATTTATGAACATATTCTAGTCAGTTTTTAGCACATAAGACTAGATTTTTTCATAAGTAGACATGTTTCATAAAGGTCATTTTGAGAGGGAGTCTGTGAGATTCTCTCTACCTATTTTTGTAATAGGGCATCATCAATAGTAGGACATAATAGTCTGTAATAGGACACAATACCTACAATAGGGTATAGTAACCTACAATAGGGCTTATGCATGATAATCTAATAAAGTGTGCAAGGAAATGAGACTACATTGTATGTTACTCACTTAGTCAAAGTGTTAAATCTTTGTTTTGACATAGCTCGATTGACACAAATGTTACAATTTATCAGAATAGTTATAAGTGCTTTGACCAAAATTTTCAAGTATTTAAATAGAGTAATTTAAGTATGGAATCTTGAGTGTATCCTAAATGACCGAGAGATTTAGTCATCATAGTTATAAGACCTTAGCATTTTTTGAGATGACCATATGGGACTAAAGTTGAAGATGAAGTTAACAAAGGAAAGTTTGAGAACAAGTCAAAGTTTGAGAACAAGTCAGGGTTTGAGAACAGGCTTTTCCATTATTAGTGAAATTCTAAATTATTTAGTATCATGGTTGTGGGTTCAGTCACTATACCCTGGGGGTTCATCTATTAAGCTAAGTTAGGTAGGGTTTCTTGGTTAGTTAAAAAAGAAAAAGAAAAGAAAGTTCCATATCATCAAAATTCAAAGTCCAAGAAGGATACTCCTGATGATCAAGTTAGGGTGGAACTAAGCTAAGGTATAAATGGGGATTATGTTAAGTTTAAATAGATTCTCCAACTTACTAGATGATTTATCACTCCCCTATTTCCATATTTTGCAGGTAATAGGTGATCATAACGATTATAGTGCAAGAGAGTCAACGTAAAGTTAGACATGAGGGCACTTCTGTTACTTTTATTTTTTATGTTAAGTTTTTTTATTTTTTTGAGTATTATTTGGGACTGATGTTATATATAGCTACACATTATGGATGTATGAGATTTTATGTTTTATATTAAAAATCCTTTGATGTTTCCACGTTTATGTTTTATGAAGCGCATTTTTAGAAATTTCATTAATGTCTTGAATGGATGAAAGTTTTAAGTTTATGTATGCTCATTTAAGTCAAATTACATAGCGCTTCCCTTCAAAGGGTAGTACTTTTGGAGAGGGTGTTACATATTAAATCGAACATAAACTTGTTCTGACTATAGATATAAATTTTTAGTATATTACTATAACCAAACAACACGGTGAGATATTTATTTTTGTAACTGAAGTGATGAATCATTTATTGATCCACTATAACCTTGTGACACTTCTTAACATAGCTACTAATTGTGGAATTGATAGCCTTTCTCAAAAAACTATTTAATGTTATTGTTAAACTAAGTCAATTGGTGCACGAAAAATTCTTGTAATATTAAGTCTAAGGATCACATGTATTACCATTCATTGGAGGATCTATTCCATAGATACCAGAGTTACCATCTATGTGGAATTCTTTTGGCATGATAGTACAGTGGACATGCATTCAACATGCACCCATGTGTTGCACTAGGTTGACACCGATAATCTTAAAACATGAGATCTATTTCTATATTTCAATAGGATCGTTTAATATTATGATAGCCTTACTGTACTACTTTAGTTAGGATAATACTAAGGCTACAAACACTTTTAATTTAGCCACCAAATGCACTCATAAAGGTTCACACAATCAAGTTACCTATTGATTCTTTCATCATAATTTTGCCAATCCAGGGATATTTATCCAAACATACATGTAAAAATATGCACTTATAGATGAAGAGTGTCACTCGAATGTTTAAAATACGGTTTAATATGGATTTATATCATTGAGAAGATTGGCTCTAAAGCACCAACCTGAACAATATAGAGTGAATCGTACACAGGATTTGAGATAACGGTTTTGAGTTTTATAGGATAGTTGGAATTGACTATAAATTTGTCTATTTAAAGAGATATAATGTAATAATATAAAAATAGATGGGTCGCAGTGAAATATAGAAGAGTTGAGTTTATCTAATTTGGATGAAAAAGGTTTGAAAATTGGATAAGTGTCAGGTCATATGAACAGTTGTGCAAGTTAGGTGAATAGTTGTTCGTTATATCAAGTTGACTTTATTCGATGATCTTATCATATATCATGAAATGAAAATAATCAAAATTTTTGTTGTAATAGATATGATTCCTACAAATGTTCATAAATGTCTAATGAATGACTGTTTATCCTGTTCTACATAAATAAATCGAAATTTAACCTTTTGCTACTTTTTTATATTTTTACATACACTCCTCTCTACATATCCCATCCTTTAAAGATCTTAGTAGACTTAAGAGCCCTTTCATAACCTTAATTACCTGGTTGCCTTATGCAAATAGTCTGGTGCCTTTCTACAGTTGGAACAAAAATGATTCATAAATCATCACCCTTGTTAAAGACGAAAGAGCCTTTAACGGTAGTGATTGTTTCTAAAACTCCCTATGATGTTTTATTTTATAATATGATATTGTATGATACACACCTTAAAATGGATCTTAAATAAAAATTATGGTTAAATGTTTGTAATTTAAATAATTTAAAATTACACTTTTGCTTCATAATTGATCATTTTATGTCATAATCTTTCTAATAGCGCAACATTATAGAAAGGATGTTGGTGTCCCTTATTAACTCAGATGTAAGAGTAAAGGCTTAAGAACTTAATGTTGAAGTTTTGGCCACCTTGAAAGATGTAGAAAGCCCATCATGCCTCACTTATGTTTTGAGCTCAAAAAATGATGGACAGACTTTATAGGGATTTATATTAGTTTACATTTAAGACTTTTTAAAAGAGGTCGCTACAAGCAAAAGTTTGAAAGTAGCAAGGCTTAAAAGTCAGAAAACTAAGAAAACTGTTAGGGGGCGTTTGGTTTGGGTAATGTTTGATTACTAAAATAGAAAGATTACCTTGAAGATTGATTACTAAAATAGAAAGATTACCTTGAAGATTGATTACTAAAATAGAAAGATTACCTTGAAGATAGATTACTTAGAAGATTACTGGGTATAAATGATTACTATGTTTGATAAAATTTGATAGGTATAAATAATTATTGTGTTTGGTTAAATGTAATAAAAAATTACTAGTAAATTACTTTATTTAAATGCCCTTGAATATAATTATTTTTAAATATTTTTTATATTATTTGTCATATTAATTAAAAATAAATTTATTTTAATCTCAAAAAATTAATAAATAATAATTTTTCTATAATAAACTCAAGATTACCCCAGTAATCTTTAAATACCTAAGGTGAAGGTGGTAATCAGATTACCACCTATATTACCTGCCACGTCAGCATTGGTAATAGAAGATTACTGTAATCTTTTATTACTGATAAACCAAACAAGGGAATAAAAGATAGATTACCAAGGTAATCTATCTTACTGTCAACCAAACGCACCCTTAGAGTTTTTTCGAAGACAACATGAAAGTGGTTAGCTACTTTAAGAGACAATTTATAAGCAAAAGCCTATAAATAGAATGAAATTCTCCCCATCCAAATGATCTTGTGTCAACAATCCCAATGCTAACTGTAAAATTATCACTAAACACATCTCCAAGAGTTATAATGGTTGTACAGATGTAAGGACATGCCTCAACTGATGCAAATGGAAAATATCACTACTATTAACATCATCATATGTACAACTGCAAAACTTAACTATCTATATATAATTCATGCACACAATGAAGAAGTAAAAAGTTTTTAAAGTCCTAATTGCATTTTAAAAACTGGGGGAAACATCAACTATTACGTTGGTAGGACTCACCCCTTAATAATTGTACCTCAAGCAACATTAATTGCAAAGTGGCAAACATTTGATATCCATCTCATAAATAAAAAATCTATCACCTTATCATAGACAACTCATGCTAAGAATGTGTAGATAACTCTCATCGTCTAAACATATATAGTAGCATAATGTAGATACACGGATTCCCACCTTGATGTAGTAAGAAGGCAAAATTTTCTTTGAGTAAGAAGTTGTTGAAGAGTTTTTGAAGCTCTAATTGCATTCCCAAAAAAGAAAAAAAATGAAGGGGCAGTTGTTATGTAGGTTGCTAACACCAATTGCCAAGTGGTAGATGCCTAATGTGTGCTTAACATCTCAAAGATCTTCCACCTAATCACAAACATGTAGATAACTCATGCTAAGAGCGTGTAGATCACTTAGATCATCTAGACACATATAATTAAATAATGCAAATACACAAATTCTCATATCAATGTAGCAAGAAAGGATAATCTTCTTTGAGTAAAAAGTTATTCAAGCTAATTAATCATAACCACATGTTCACCATCAAAAAAATGCATTCATATTGTCGTAATAGCTAGTTGAATATAATTATCACCTTGTTGATCAAGTTACTTGTGTCATATTTAAGACAAAAGAGCTATATTGTTTCAGCAGCACATTATATACACAGTGGTTGAGTCGATCAGACTATACACATCACATTAAATGAAAAGCTATGATGCTACATCCACTCTCCTCCAATGTGTAATGACCTTGACAACATGCATATTCTTAACCAAACAACCATTCAAGCTTACTGAAACCTCCAAGCACCACACGCCTTTGGATGATGACAATAACCTCTCCTTCTAAGGATATAAACCAAAAGGAAAGCATAACATAGGATCTTTTGGTTTTTCTTATGGGATATTGATCTTACTATCTCTTTCTTTGGAAAGCTTTCTAAGAAAGAAAACATTCTCAAATTTCTCTCAAAAATTCCTCTGATAATTTATTAGAATCACTCTTTGTAATTATTTTTAAAGAACACATTGTAAAAAAGAGTAATAACATTATAATAAACATAAATTTTGCTCAGATAATTAAATCACTTAAGAGAAACTTCTTTTTTTACTATTTTATTGTTTTGTTAATTACACATGAACACTCTCCATTGCACTTTCATCGCAATTCCTAAATAACGCCTTCAAATAATTATGTTATCAAATTGGTACATATTCTAACATTAATAAGCAAATTGCATATTTATTTTCATAGGAAATATACTAAGACAAAGTTGAGGGGTGAAAGAGAGTCGACTTGGAAAATTGATTATATGATAAATGTAAAATATCAATAAAAATCTTTGATATTTTATCTTAAGTTCTTTAGATTCATTTATATGCTATCTTGACTCCGATACATTTTTTTTTATTCTAACCTTCATCTTCTCACATCTCATCCTATATATGTCCTTGAAAATATATATCACATTTTTGTACAAATACTATTTTATCACCCCTTTTGAATTTGTTAAACGTGAAGGTCTTCTTTCATTGGTGTACTTTTATGAATAAGTGGCTTCAGGATTATATTGTATTCACTGTTCCTCTATATAAGATATTTAAGATTGTTTTTTTCCGTAAATTATTATTTTTTATCATAAAGGATTAAATTTTTTATATATATATAAATAATGTATTATTATGTGATTATATATTATTTTATTTTTAATTTAAAATCATTTAATCACATAATAATATATCATTTATATATATAAATTATATACTAAAAGTGAGTATACATAGTTTTATTATATATATAATAAAATAATATATACAATTTTATATATAAATAATGATATATTATTTATGATTAAGTATTATTTTATAGGGAGTTTTTGCTTAGGAATTTTGGTATTATATATGTACTAAAAAAATTTGCAAGAGTGAGGGAGTTTATATAAATGTGATGGAGGGTAATTTTGATATTTTAAAAAAAATTAGGGCGTTTTTGCTTAGGAATAGAGAATTTAGGCATTTTTGTTTAGAAATAGTGAAATTGGACATTTTTGCTTAATAGAGGGGTAATTTGGTTATTTATTATAATTTCTCTATTTTATATCTAATTTTTTATTTGTTTATAAAATTTTATTTATATATATATATGTGTGTGTGTTTGTTTATCTTACCGCTGCCTCTGCTGTTTAAGACATGCTTGCAATGAGAATAAATATTTTATTACTCTTGTGGCTGTAATTGTCATTTTGTTTTTCAGTTAGGCTAATTATTTTTTCATTTGATAATTATTATTAAGAAAATTATATTTAGTAAACTATGAGACACGAAGGTGCGTTTTAACAACTTTTTTAAAATCAAACTGGAAATATTTAAAATCAAACTAAACTATTTTATGTTTAAATAAAAAAACTAAATTAAAAAATTATGATTTAATCCAATTTAGATTTCAATTTAAACTTATTAAAAATTATTCATTTTCAAACATTTCTTACTTAATAAATAATAATTAAATTATAATTATCTCATATATAAAATGAACATCGAATATATATATATATATATATATATATATATATATATATATATATATATATATGATAGACATATAAAAGAAATAATAAGATAAATTTAAAAAATTATTTTTAAAATAAAAGAATTTTTTTATTTTTTTCCCTACAATTTATGTTCAAAGGAAACAATTAATTGAATTTATTTATTTTAGGAATACACATCATGGGCAAGGTATTCTATGATTTTTATAACTTTTATTTAAAATAATCCCTTATATTAATTTATATCAATATAGGAGTGTTAATATTCACTTATTCAAGGGTGTAACTATTATTTTTAAAACTGTCGAGAGATATATTGAAATTTTAAAAATTTTAAAAACTCTTTCAAACTTTTTAAAAATTTTTAAAAGCCCCTTTAAAAATTATTAACAACGCTAATATACTTGTACTATTAAGTTTTTTTATAATTTGAATTGAAATTAATATAAATTAAGAAAAAAATATTTAATATAATTTTAGAGGAAAAGTGTTATTTAGTTTGAAATTTTTTTGTCTTTTCAATAATTTAACAATGATTTTATCAAATTTAAAGGTTGAAATCATTCATTTCATCAAATCTAGGGTGGGAATTGAATTTAAAATTTGCCCAACCTGTAAACCATTTTAATAAAAAAATTATAAACCCAACCATTGTTTTACAAATCAAACCAAAATAAAATATAATTTTTAAACTATTTGATTTAATTTTATAATTTAAAAATTTGGTAAACTCCTACTGTGAAGGCACGGAGGTTCACAAAATACCAATGTAGATCTAGTTTAAGAGAAGTCAAAACCCATGATTAAAGTGAGCTTAAAAGTCTAAAGATAACAGCCCAAGATAATGAAAAGACCTTTCTTAGGCTTCTAAAGGGCCACAGATTGCCACTTTTCCGGGTTTTCATTGATCTGTCTGTCTGGTTGTGAGTTTTCTAGTTCGGGTCGGATTTGTAAATACCACCACCCGGAAGTAATCATCTCGACGCCTTCAAACTTCAGATTGTGAACGAACAAAGTAATCAGCCCTGCACTTTTATTCAGAACCCCAAAAAGTTGAGACGTTAAGATAACCGTTATTTGAAACGGTTTATATCTGCAAAGACGGAAATGCCCCTATATTTGATGAAATCCATCCTTTCTTCGCGCAGGTCATCCAAATTATCACTGCCACCATCAGCACCTTAAACGTCTACCTGCGCGGTTTCCGGAACCAGCCAAAGCACCTAGCCGCACGGCTTCTGTCATGCAGCATGTCAAGGTTGAGAGATATGGTTCAGTTGATGACAGAAAGGGAATTGAATTTGGTGGGTTATCAGATGAGTTAAATATCTTGGGTTTTTACAGGTGGCTTCAAAGAGCGGCTGTTGCTACAATAGCTTGCCGTCGATTGCGGCAGGCTGCGGAGTGTGCTCGTGGCCGTGGAAGCAACTTTGGCACCGCGTTGGCCAAAAATAAAACAAAATTCTTTATGATGAGAAACCTGTGTAATACCGATTATGTCCTCAACCAGTTAAATAATAACCAACAATTGTTAGGATCACGCTGATATTACTGAGAAGACAGGGAAAATTTTAATTAATTCTTCTCAACTTATGTTCACCAATAATCAAAGGCAAAAAGAGCGAACAGGACAGTATGGGACTCCAAGATTGCAATATCTTCAGGTGATTTACTCAAATTGCCTGCCTTTACTACTCTGTTGAATGTTTTGATTTTTTTTTTTTAACTAAGATCTGTTTTCTTTTTTTTTTTTTTGTAGGAATTGGTGAGCCAGTTTCAGAACGCAACGGATGAAGGTAGGTATCTTTTCCTATTAAAGAGAAAAAATATTGATTTTCCTAATGGGTTGTGTTGTTTACAGTTTCTTTCGTATTTTTTTTTAATTGTCTTTGTGAGTTCCACTTTTATATGGAAGAGTGCTTGTTGTCCATTCATGGATTGCTGGAAATATCTTCTTAAACTGCTAAAACTTCTCTGTTGCAACTATTTCTATTCTCCATGCCCAGTTATCTAAATTTGTCAGGAAATGTTGTTGCATGACTTCTTATTTTTAATCTTTCTCAAGCATTGTAAAAACACAATTACTTTGTTTAAGGCTGAATTTTAAAATTTAGGCTTCTTATTTTGGTCATTCAAATTAATGCTAACTGCTGTGCCATCATTTGTGCATCAGTTGGAATTTGCAGGCATGATATTTATTGAATCAGCTCCATAGCCTGTGACTGCTTATTCTCTTAGTTGCCTTTTTTTATCTATATAATTAAGGTTCTGCTACGAAAAACCCTTTTTGTTAAAATAAAATCAGTATCTTTTTTCTTTACACCGCTAGGTTCAAACTCTAAAAAATCATTACAAATACTTTATTTGATTCTTTGAACTTTGAAGTATACTGCTTTTATACTTTCTATAGAAGCATCTTAAGTTTTTGACATGTAAAATACATTCCAAGTTGTTCTTCTTTTGAGAATTAGAAAATTTTCCCATTGGGAAGAAGTTTTTTTCGTGAGGACAACCTATCATGAGTAAGTGCAGAGCTCAACATTGGGATTTAGTAATGATTGAACCATTTGTTTGCAGATCTTCAAAGGACATGTGCTTGTAACATTGAGCCACCTTTCCCGGCTTAGCTGTTTAACCATTGCTTTCTGATAAACAATCATGTTTGTATTCTTCTGTTGAAGTATTTTGTATCTTTTGAACAATTGAACTAAAGCCTAATGATCAATCTGACTTGCTAAATTAAGCTGTAAAAACATTAATATACATTTTATTTTTATTATGCTATGTTAAAATAATTTCTGAAACCACGTGGAAATCCATCACTTATCCTACTCAAGATGTGGATCTATAGAGTTCAGTTTTTGACGCTTTTTGGGGATTGAGGTTTATGATACCATGTTATCATATGCATGTTTTGAAAGGACCATCTCCTTCTCTTTATGTGTGTATGATTTTATGAGCAGAAAGTAGAGTGTGGAAGGCAGGTTTCTTGTACTTGTAACTTGTTTTTTAGTTTCTCTTAAATATATCATTGAGAGTGAAACAAATTATAGAAAGCATTATCATGCGCCACATTGGAAGTTAAAGTGAGCATAACATCAGACATTGTCTCATCATTACATGTATTCTATTTGTTTTATAACTGAAGGCCACATGTTTTGTCAATGGTTTTGACAAACATCAGGGTGCAATATCTGCCATGCTAGAAATATTTTATTGAAGACTGATTCTTCCCATAGCACAAATGACTTAGGATAAGAAACCATGGATTTCAGTTTATGTAGTATGATAAGGGAACAAGAATGAGATTAGAAAAGAGAAAAACAGAAATCAGAGAGAAATTAATGAGAATAGGGAGTGATTATGGAGACTTGTGTTTCTTTATTCAAAATCAACCTTACATTCTCCTAAGAAACCAAAATACTTTTCTAGTTAGAAAACCGAACATGAAATAATTTGCCTTGAAGAGGTAATATTACTGTACCTAAAAAATACTAAGTTATGTCCTACACAAATGATAATCCTTAAGTTATAGTCTGTACTAAAATTACTGATATCTGGAAATTATTGTTAAGAGATTAATTGGGTTTCTCCCTTTTACAGCGACAAAGGAGAAGATTGTTGCAAATTTAGCAAATTTTGCATATGATCCATACAATTATTCATTCTTACGACAGGTCAAAGCCCTTACTTTCATACTAGAACACTCTAGTCAAAGATTTGAAATAAGTCCTGCTATTTTTTTTCATTCTTCCACTGAGCTCCTTCCACTGATGATTTTTAAACAGCTCAATGTTTTGGAACTCTTCCTGGACTGCATAACAGAACCAAATGAGAAGCTTGTAGAATTTGGGGTTGGTGGGATTTGCAATGCTTGTGTTGGTAAGCCTAGCTATTGGAATATTTTGGTAGTCTCTCTAGCCACCATGAATTCTTTTTTCTAAACTGCAAAGAGTGGTCAAACTAGTCTTTTGGGTTTTTAACTGATTACAATGTATCCTTTCTCTTTCTCTTTGTTGCAGATCCTGCAAATGCTGCTATTATCACCCAGTGTGATGGTATCCCTCTTGTCATTCAATGTCTATCAAGTCCAGTTAGAAACACTGTAAGTGGAAATAATGTGATGTTTGAGTGTGTCACATCTTTGCTCTGTAATTATTTTTGGTTCTCAAATTTAACCTGGGACCTCATTTGGATATGCAAATTGAATTATATGTCTGTCAAAGCACTCTATATATATGTTTTTTCCACTATTTTCATTCATGTTTACCAGCAGCTTCTGTAATCTTTAATCATAAATGTGCCTTTCCAATTGGTAGACAATCAAGAAATTTGTTCCCATCTCTGTTTCATGTAATATGTTCCACCATTTAGTGTCCTAGTCCTGCTTTTTTTGTAAACAACAAGTAATACATCTTTGGAACAATTTCAGATTCCACTTTGTCATTTTGGTTAGAAATTCCTATAATATCAAACCTGGTATATTTTGCCAGTGTACAATTAGGGTCATTTTTGTGATCATCCTTCTGTGTTTTTTTTTTTTTCTTTTTTCAATAATTATTAATTTATTAATTTCATTATTAGTAGATAAGTACTCAACCTTGCTAGTGTTATATTATATCCCATGTTATTTGAACTGACTGTCCAAGGTACATAATTCTTTAAATCTAAATGTATTTATCTAATTACCTAGTTATGATTGTTAGGTGAACTATGCTCTTGGGGCTCTTTATTACCTATGTGACATGTCTAACAAGGAAGAAATTTTGAAGCCAGAAGTGGTTGATGTCATTAGGAGGTATTCTGCAGCTGAAACTGTAAGTGTGAGCTTCAGTAATCTAGCCAAGGCATTTTTAGATAAGCACGTCTTGGAATACAAATGAGAAAAAGGTCTATTGTCCTGTAATGAACCATTTACTTGACATTGTCATATAACCTTTTATATGGTTTGCTTCATCCAGAATTTGTGTAACTACACCATTCTGCATACACCCGATTTCAAGATAGGGACTTTTCCGTTTTGCTTCTTGCTAGTAGTGCTATTGTGTAACAGTTTTGAGGTGTACAAAGGATCTAATAGAATTGGTATCTACAATGAAGCAACCTTTTCATGTTGGAATTTGTTTTTTGAAATGTTGTAGCAGATTTGGTTGAAATGTTGCCACAAGGTGATTTTGAAAAGTAATTAGAATACAACTACAGAGATTTTACAGGGTCTATGATGTTATTTGTTTAATTTTAAAGTTTTACAATTCAAATATGAGATTTCACTTTTTCTTAGAGAAATTTAGAAGAGAAGCCATGCTAGTAAGTGTAACATATCTAAAAGATAACCGAGTTACTAATTGTAATGTAAAGGTCTTCATGGGCTTCTACAATTATTTTGGCAACAAATATGGATGTAAATTGCTGATAAATGCAATGTTGCTTTCCGTGAATCAAGGGAAGAAAGGGTCACTATATATTTTTGTTTGAAAAAGTCAGCAAGTGAGAAGTTGGGCATCATAATCTATGTATTTTTTTGCCAAGGGTTTCGTAAAGTCAGGTCATCTTTTGACATTATACAGGAATTTAGGTACTTTCTGCTTCCAATAGTTGACATCATATTCCTTTTCCTTTTGGTTTTAAGTGAAAGCACCAAGCAATGTATACAATTATTTAATTTATTAATCATATGACAAACTCCACTTCGCCATTCAATCTCAGCTTCACCCACTTCACTAAAATATATTTCTATTGGACAATGTGAGTCGTCCTACTTTTAGAAAGCAATAAAGATAGGACCATGTAGATTGAGACATTTAGCCTCCATAGTAAATGAGTGGGATTTCAAAGAAAAGAGTAAAGGGGTGTTTGGTTGGAGTTTTATAAAGATTACTCAGATAATTTATCTTTTATTATTTATATTATTTTGTTTAGTATATCACAATAATCTTTTATCACTAATACTGATGTGATAGGTAATATAAGTGATAATCTGATTACTATGATTATCATATTCATCTTAGGTATTAAAAATTATCGAAGTAATCTTGATTTTATTATAATTATATTCTTATTTATTAATTTTTTTGGATAAAAATAATTTCATTTTCAATTAATATAACAAATAATATAAAAAATATTTGAGAATAATTATACTTAAGGGTGTTTAAGTAAAATAATATACTAATATTTTTTTATTACCTATAATCAAATATAATAATGATTTATATCTATCTATTTTATCAAATATAGTAATAATTTATATTTAAGGCCAAACGACTATTTTCCACCCAAGGTTTGATGTTTTCTCAAAACTCCCCCCTTTAACTATGAAAACACCAAATACCCACCCATAGCCGGTTAGATTTAACAAAACCCTAACGCCTGAAAATTTTATCTCTTTTTGCCCCCCTAAACTTTAAAAACTAAAATTTTTCCGCAGCCTAAGTTTTAAAAAATGGCAGTTTCACCCTAGGGTTTGGTTTTGAAATCTCTGACGACCGTTCTGGCTCCATTGCCGACGACCTCTCCCTCTCGAAGCAGCCTCTCTTTCCGACGAATGCTTTCCTCCCATTTGGAGGCTCGATTGATGTCGAAAATGCCTTGGGAGACGAAGAACTTCGTCTCCCCAGACGAAGACGAAGCCGTCGTCTTCGTCTGGGAAGACGATCGTCTTCCCAGAAGAAGACCTCTGGGAAGACGACGACTTCGTCTTCCCTGACGAAGTTCTTCGTCTCCCAAGGCGAAAACGAAGCTGATCGAGCCTCCAAATGGGAGGAAAACATTCGTCGAAAGGAGAGGCTACTTCGGGAGGGAGAGGCCATCGGCAATGGAGCCGGAACGGTTGTTGGAGATTTCAAAATCAAACTCTAGGGTGAAACTGCCATTTTTTAAAACTTAAGCTGGGGGAAAATTTTAGTTTTTAAAGTTTAGGGGGGCACAATTAGATTATATTTTAGTTTATTTTTAATATTATAGCAAAAATGACGATTTTACTTTTACCACCGTTAGAGTTTTGTTAAATCTAACCGGTCATGGGTGGATGTTTGATGTTTCCATAGTTAAAAGGTGGAAACTTGAGAAAACATCTAACCTTGGGTGGGAAATAGTCGTTTGGCCTATATTTAATAATGATTTTTTTCACTATTTAGAAAAGGGTGATTTACCTTTTCCGATCTAAGGTTTGGCCATAAAACACTTTTTTCATCTTTTGACTGTATAATTAACATTTCTTTACTTAAAATCTAACTCGTTAATAAAAAATTGAAGAGTGATGCACGTTTTTTAAAACCAGGACTATTAAGGCAATGTCTATTAAATATCGAAGGCCTAGCCTTAGCAGCAAGTTTCCTCTTGCTTCGCTGGAAAGTTAGACTATTAAGAGAATGCATTTTAGCAAAGAAGTTTATTCTTTTATTTACTTCCAATGTAAGGACTGGTATTTGTTCTCGAACATGAATCAACCAAGGGGGGAAAGATTAGGCTCTTTGATTGTGAAACTGACAAATCCTAAGGGGGCATATTTTTCTTTGTCTCGATGTTTTCATCATTGAGTTTGATCGTGAACAAAAGAAATGCGCTGGCGTCCAGAGGTGAGGCTAGGCGATATAATGACGATGAGATGCAAGAGGAGCCGCTAGAATGGTCGGAGAAGGAGTATTGGAAGGTTGTTTGAAGAAATAACATTTACATTGGTTGGAGATGAGAAAGTTGGGGATAATGGTCATATTAAACACCAATTTTGTCGATGAGATTACTTGAACAGATGATGACTTTGACGGTGGAGGTTGGAAGTTGCAAAAAAAGACGTTGAAGGCATAAATTATGGTGATCCCAACAGTTAATAATATTGGTGTAGTATTGAAATTTCTAAAGTAAAGATCTAGATTCAAACATTTATTATATTTATAAAATTTTAACTTATGATTCGACCAAAAAATTTATGATATTTGGTGTCGTTGTGATTGTAGTCTCTTTTAGTAGCCATAGTGATTGTCAAAGACTGAAATCGCATATTTAATCATTGTCAGCCATCGAGTGATTGTTAGTGTCAAATAATAAGGGTAATATGGTAATTGTAGTCTTTGTATTGTGTCAAAACTTAATTTTTCATTAACCGAATTAAGTTTTGAGTGAAAATATCTAATTTATCCATTCATAGGGTGAAAAAAATGCCTTAATGCCAAACCTTAGGTGGGACAATGTAAATAGCTCTTTTAAAACCTTTCCAACTACTCTTTCAATTTTAATTTTAATATAATTTCGTAGTAGTCTTCATAACAAAAATAAAAAAATAAATTTTTTTTATTGGTGAACTGACGGGAAAGGGTGAACGCTGCTGGGTGAGATGAAAAATGTCAAATTAACTATTTTCCACTTGAACTTTGACGAAAATATTTTTTTACTATTCAAATTTTAAAAAGTGCATTTGTTTTCTCCTTATCCAGTCCCATTAATGAAAATTAGTTGGTTACACTATAATTTGGTGAAACAACAATTTTTTATCTTTTAAGTTTAAATTTTTAAAAGTTTATTTGTCCACTCGTTATCTACTTTCATTAATAAAAATAATTTGGTTACACTATAATTTACTAGTTTGTCTATTTTAATGAAACAATAAAATTATATATATATATTTGTCCACTCGTAGTAGGTGTTTTATGACCTGATTAAGTGATTTTAAATTAATAATAAAATAACACACAATCAAATGATAATACATTTATGTGTGTATATATTTGTGTACTAAAAGTATCTACATATAATATTGCTCTTTAATAAAATTATGAAATTACCTTAAACGCTTAATACAAATATCAATTATCAATCAATCTTAAATTTTTTATTGAAAATACAATAGCTTGGCATTGTTGAAATAAATCCATGACTAAATTAACCTGATTCTTATGATGGTCGAAGAGATCAAAGGCGTTAGTAATCAATGAATAAGAGTCAAACATGTAATTGTTAAAACCAAAAGTCGGTTGCATGCAAGAATAGAATGGCTCTGATAATTAGTATTTAAAGTGTTGATGTTGAAGTTGGGTGAGACTAGTTAGGTATAGAATCTAGGTTTATGGTTGAGTTATTTATTTCTTATTGAAGGTGAAGGTAAGAAGAGGAGACCAAAGTCATGTGTTCGATTTTGTTTTAGTTTTAGTTTTGAAAAACAATAGAACAAAATCATATGTTGTTTATGGGAAATAGAATTTTACGAGTATTTAGTTTTAGTTGTTAGGTGGAAAAGTTGTTGTTTGCATATTTGAGTTGAGACCAAATAACTAAAGTGTTTGTTGTTTGATGGTTGAAAAGATATCGAAGTATTTCGTTATTTTCGTAAATATCGTTCTAAAGCATATTTATATTAGTAGATCCCGTTCCATGGCTTAAAGCATTAGGACAAAATGTTGTTTCTTACATGCAAGGTGATCCCACAAAATGGCACATATGGATCATTTCTTACATATGTGTTGGGTGATGTGGTTTCATTTAGCATATTCAACTCATTTGTGATTACTCTTTTGTCACATAGGTGATATCAATGACTTGAAAAATGGATTAGATAGACACTAAGATTGCATCCGAGTGAATTATCTAACTTTTTTGCATTTTTCCCTAATTAAAGGTTTTGACAATGACTTTACTAGACATAATGATTGTATTTTACATCAAGTAGTCTCAAATAATTGTTAGTGGTGATGAAGAAGGAGAAGAGAAAGAAAAAAGAAAAAGAATGAGGTATTTTATAATTTCAAGAAAATAAGTACATATTAGTAATTGATATTTGTATTTAATTGTTCAAGATAATTTTGTAATTTTACTTAAAAAGATAAACTAAGTAATTTACACTGAAACCAAATAGTTTTTATTTATGCAAGTGAATAATGGGTAGGAAAATAAAATTTTCAAACTTAAAGTATGAAGTAGTTTTATAAAAGTTTGGGTGGGACACAGTGATTCGTCTATAAATAAACAAAAACAGGCCCAAGTCGTTTGCTATAGTGCTTTTTAGTATCCTGAGTGACTGACATGACATAATATATATATATATATATATAACTACGCATTTTGGCAGGTTTTTTTAATTTAATCAAAATTACCCATAAATTAGGAATGCTTCTTCATAAAATGCGGCTTTTCTTGGATTTAAATAATAAGTGATTTTATTTAATTAAATAAATTATTTCAAAACCAAAATTTTTATAGGCGAGCCCACTATGGCACTAGCTGTCAACAAATAATGATTCTTAGTACATTTTTTTTATATTTCAAATTTCAAATGCCAACAGTGATATGTAAATGTGTTATTTTTCTTCAATTCAAATTTACTTAATATACTTAAATTATATTATTTAAATTTAATTGGTATGTTTTAAGGTATATATTTTTTTTCAATGTGATATTCCAAGCTTTTAAAATTACAAAATATTTGATATACAAATTTTATGACAAACTAATGTGTCACATTTTTCTTTCAGATAATTTTTTAGTTAAATTAAAACATTTTCATGGAAGTTGTATTGAATCTTAACCACTTCAAGTCCTTTAATGCAATAGCTCATAAATGATGTCAATTTTTTTTTTCAAAAAAAAAAAAGCCCTTAAATCTTCCCTAAGCTTATATATGTAATAACATTTCGTAAAGTTATCAGGTTTCTTAGTTGTAAAACATGTTGATCAAAGCCTTTTCAAAAATAGAACAACTTTCAATTATGCAAATGAACATACATCTATCAAATAAATGAAAATTGTATTGGCATAAAATTATAAAATAAATATATTTATAGCATAAACAGAGTTTATTTTAAGAATGAATACAAGTATTTCTTGTAAGAATATTTTCATTAGTTTGGTCAATACGTAATTAACATAAAGTATAAATTTAATTATAAATTATGAGCTAAAATATTGTTAGTTAATATAGAAGTGTTTACATGGCATAGTACACTTTGATAGGGGTGTGGTTAACGCTTTCCTAATGACTATATAAGGATGGTCTTCTCTTTACCTATTATGCCATTAAAAAATATAACTCACCATTAGTTACTTTGCGATTATTGTCTGCAGGAGAAGAGAGAAAAATTAGGTCTTCTTGAACATTCAAGCCTTTGCACTTCAACAATCAAACTAAAATCTATTATCAAATCACCAATTGAGTTAAGGTATGTTTTAATTCAATTAACCTATGATAATGATGAGTTATGACAATTGATAACAAATGTTTATAGTGTCTAGTTTTATCATAACATGTTAGATACTAGTGTGTGTATATGTTAGATACACACACACATTAAGTATAATTTGTTAGTTATCAAAGTATTCAAATTTGAAGACTTTGATGGACATCAATAATTAGAAAAAAAATTCAATTATTCATGGTGATGTGATGTTGTTAAAAATAATATGAAAATATTGAATATTTATACATGAGTAATTAAAGTTCATTGATTATAAAATATTTAAGGGTTGCCTAAAGGTTGACTATTTATTTCTAAAATCATGAATATAATTGTGCTAATGAATATACTTGGTTAGGTAAGTTTAATATACCCAAAGGTAACAAACATATCTAATTAGAGTAAATATCATAACCAATTTCAGTTTCTAAAACAGAACATCAATTATGGTTAAAGTTGTTATTGTCACAACTCCCAAAGTCACAACTCCCAAAGAGAACGACAATATACATTTAATGTTTAACATTGTAAAATAATATGAATATGCATTGAGGGTTTGTGTAATAACTCAAAGCATTATTGTGTGTGAGTTTTATGTTAATTATTTTGTTTTGCAATATCAATTCCTATTTTACTTCATTCATAGGCTTCATTTATCGTAAAATTCAACAAGCTAAACTTTAATGAATTGAAGGAATAGATTGAGTTTAACTTAGGAGTGTTAGACTTGGACCATTCTCTTTTGTATGATAAGCTCGTTGAACTCATTGAGGCTAATACAACTAAAGAGATATCTTTTTATAAAACTTGCGAAAGATCAAATAGATTAAGTCTTAAGTTGATGCAAACAACAGTGGCTAGCAATATTAAGTCGAACATTACATCATTCATAATGCTAAGGAATACATGAAGTTGTTAGAAGAGACTTCTCAATCTAAATCTATTGACAAGTCTCGTGTTTTTTTTTTTTTTGATAAGTATAAAATGTAACCAAGGACCCTGCTGTATTTGGTTAGATGGGTGAATTTAAGGCATAATGACCGAACTCACAACCATTGTATGGGTAAGTCAATGTTTCACAAGCGTAGTAAATGTTTGGACCCAGATCTTTTCCCTGGCTAAAAAGTCTCATTTTGCAACATTAATGAGTATATTTACCAACATAAAGTTTGATGGCTTATGTACTATGCACAGGCATGTGATTGAAATGGCCAATATAGTAGCAAGGTTGAAGGCCATTGAAATGATTGTGGATGAAAGTTTCCTTGTCCAATTCATTATTAATTCTTTGCCTCTCAAGTATGGCCTATTCCAAATCAATTATAACACAATTGATAATAAATGGAATGTAACATAATTGAAAACTATGCTTGTTCAGGAAGAAGCAAGGTTTAAGAAATAAGAAGTCAATTTAGTCAATCTTGTAGGCTCATCGTCAAGAGCTAAAAGGAAACTAGGAAAGAAGTTTAGAAAGGACAAAAGACCACTTAAGGTAAATGAATTATCTGCCATAATCCATAAGAAGGAACGAAAGAATAATAAGTGTCATTTCTATAAAAAAAAGAAACATGGACACTTTCAAAAGGATTGCCTGAAACATAAGACATGGTTTGAAAAGAAAGATAAGTCTAGTGCTTTAGTATGTTTCAAACCAAATTTATAAGAAATTCCTTATAATACTTGGTGGATTGATTTTGGTTGTGCCACTCATATTTTGAATACATTATAAGAATTCCTTATGACCAAACCATAAGTATCAATGAAAGATTTGTGTTTATAGGGAATAGTGTTAAATCTCAATTTGAAGCTATCAAGACCTATTGTTTAATTTCAAATACTGGACATCATTTAGATTTATTTCAAACTCTTTATGTACCTAAGTTGTCAAGAAACTTAGTGTGTTTATTTAAATTTGATCTAGAAGGATACTATTTTAAATTTGGGAATGGATGTTCCAATTTATTTAAACATAAATGTCTTATTGGTTTTGGTGTGCTTTGTGATGGATTATATAAATTAAAACTTGATAATGTTCATCGAGACCTTATTGGCCTTACTTCATAGTATTGGTACAAAATGTGCCTTTGTGGATGAAAGTTCTACTTATTTGTGACATAAACGTTTGGGCCATATATTAAAAGAAAGAATACAAAGATTAATAAAAAATGAAATCTTTCAAGATTTGGATTTTGTTGATCTTGGTAAATGTGTAAACTATAGTAAGGGTAAACACACCAATCACATAACTGAGAAACCAACCACAAGAAGCATATATCTCTTTGAAATAATTCACATCAATATATGTAGACTTTTTGATGTTACATCTTTTGGCAAAGAAAAATACTTTATCACTTTTATCGATGATTTTTCACATTATAGTTATGTCTATTTATTACTTAAAAAATATCAATCAATTGATGTTTTAAAGGTATTTATAAATGAGGTTGAGAGGTAACTTGATAGAAATGTGAAAATTATTAGATTTAGTAAGGGTGATGAGTATTACGGAAGATATAACGAATCAAGAAAAATCTTGTTCCATTTGCTAAATTCCTTGAAAAACATGGCATATGTACTCGATACACAATATTTGGTACACCATAACATAATGGTGTTGTAGAAAGATGTAATGGTATCCTGATGGATATGGTTAAGAGTATGAAAAGTAATTTGTCTTTACCCTTATCATTATGGATGTACGAATTAAAAATTGTTGTATATTTATTAAACAAGGTTCCTAGTAAGGCAATTTCAAAGACTCCTTTTGAATTGTGGATTGTGGACTCAAAGGAAACCTAGTTTAAGGCACCTATATGTTTAAGGTTGCTTAACAGAAATAAAAATTTATAATCCACATGAAAATAAACTAGAATCTAGAACAACTAGTGGTTTTTTCATTGGCTATTCATAAAAATAAAAAAGGTATAGATTTTATTGTCTTAACCATAGAATAAGAATAGTGGAAACTAGGAATGCTAGATTTATCGAGAATGATGAGACTAGTGAAAGTATGGAACCATGCAAAGTGAAAATCCATGAATTTTTACCTATAACTTCTACTTATGTTGTTGTTTCTTTAGTTGTGTAACATCCCAATAACACACAAGAACAACAAATAAATGAACAAGCATTGCTTCTTAATAAAGTTATCGTTAATGAATCTCTAATAGTTGAACCACAAAAAGTAACATTCAAAAAATCCCAAAAAGAAAGTAAATTAGCCATTTTTGGGTGAATATATGGTTTATCTACAAGAATTTGATTATGATTTAGAATTGCGAAGATCCAATTTTGTTTTTACAATCCGTGATAAGTTCCAATTCTAACAAGTGGTTAGAAGTCATGAAAGAAAGGTTAAATTTAATGTCATTCAATAAAGTCTTGTACCTTGCATTATTACCTAAAGGTTATAAAAGTGTTGGATGCAAATAGGTCTTTAGACAAAATGCTTCTTGAAAGGCAATATTAAAAGATTCAAGGTCAAACTTGTTGCCAAAGGGGTTTACTCAGAAAGATGATATTGACTACAAATAAACCTTTTCTTCGGTTGATAAAAAAGATTCATTCAGAATCATCATGGAAATGGTGGTTCATTATGATTTAATGTTGCACCAAGATTGATGTGAAAATTGCTTTTCTTAATGGAGACTTAGAGGAAAAGGTCTTTATGGAACAACCTAAAGGTTTCCTAGTTGAAAGGAAAGAACACATGGTGTGTAAACTTAAGAAGTCGTTATACAAACTTAAGAAAACTTTTAGATGATGGTATCTTAAGTTAAATAATACCAATTACCTCATTCGGTTTTAAAGAGAATACTGTTGATTGGTATATATATCAGAAGGTCAGTAAGAGCAAATTTATATTTTTTATTATGTATGTTGATAGTATTTTGTTGGCCACTAATGATCTTGGTATGATGTATGAAACCAAAAAGTTTTTCTCTAAGAATTTTGAAATTACAGATATGGGTGAGGCATCTTATGTGATATAAATTGAAAAATTCTGCAACAAGTCACAAGGATTGTTAGGATTATCTCAAAAAAGATACACTAACAAAATTTTAAAGAGATTTCTAATGGATAAATACTTTGCTAGTATCACTCCAATTCAAAAAGGATAAATGTAGTCTTATATAATGCCTAAGAAATGAACTAAAACACACCCAAATGAAATGAATTTCCTACGCATTTGTTATAGGTAGCTTAATGTATGCTCAAACTTATACCAAACTAGACATCAGTTTTATTGTCGGGATGTTGGGTAGGTATTAAAGTAATCCAATAATGGACCATAAGAAAACTGCCAAGAAAGTACTAAGATACTTAAAAGGCACAAAGGATTATATTCTCATTTATAGGAGATCTAATGACCTCGAGGTTATAGGTTATTCAAATTTAGATTTTGCTAATTGTGTGAATACAAAAAAATGTTCACATTTGGATATATGTTCCTATTAGTGGTTTCGCTGAAAAGTGCAAAATAGTCTATTACTATTACTTCCACTGTGGAGGTTAAATTTGTGGCATGCTTTCAGGCCATAGTTCAAGGATTATGATTGCAAATTTTTATTTTAGGGCTTGGTATCTTTAACAGTATTGTCAAGCCGCTGAAAATTTATTGTGATAATGCCATAACAGTTTTCTTTTTCAAAAACAACAATTATTCTAAAAGTGTTAAACATATGAAATTTAAATATTTTGTCATTAAGGAAGAAACTCATAAACAAACAGTGTCAATTCAACACATTAGCACCAACCTTATGATTTTAGATCTATTAATTGAAAGATTGTCACCTAAGACATTTAATTAATATGTCCAAAGAATGGACATTATCTCTAATGACTTATGATGTATTGTGTTCTTATGTGGTTGACTACCTATGCTCTTGTATGAATTGTTTTTATTTATATATGTGTTTTATCCTATTATTAATTATGTTGTTCGGTATATACATAACAAAATGAATATTTTATGAGAATGCTAATAGGATATGTATTTAATAAATACATCATCATTAGACCATTATGGGATCCTTCATTATAGGTCATGTTAAGTATAGGAGTTATAAAGTGATACATGAAAGGAACTATGTCGATTTGATGGCATATGACCGCTATGATCTATATGAGTTTTTTGCTTAATGATTAGTAATGTTTGACTGATTTAAGAAACACTTTAGCTTTATTTTGTGAATTATGTTTTATTATTAAACCATAAATTGTTTAATGACACTATGGGCCAAGTGAGAGAATGTAAAATTTTTTTCATTGGTGTGGTCTATGTGTAATTAATATAAAGTATAAGTTTAATAATAAATTATGGGCTAAAGTATTATTAATCAATATAAAAGGTTTATATAGTATAGTACACTTTGATGGGAGTGTAATAGATATTTTCTAATTGACTATATAAGATTGATTTTCTCTTTATCCATTATCTGATTGAAAAATATAACTTACTATTAGTTACTTCACAATTAACATTGATGGGAGAATAGAGAAAAATAAGGTTTTCTTCAATATTCAAGTCTCTATGCTTTAACAATCAAGTCATACTCTTTTATCAAATCACCAATGAAGTCAAGTATGTTTTAATTCAATTAACCTATGATAAATGTGAGTTCAAATTTCTTGGGAATGAAGTTAGGGCAAGTTTACGGTCAATGAAATTCAAGAACATGTTTATACAAATTTAGAGATTTACATTGATTTGATGCATATTAAGAAATAAAGAATGTATTACATCTTTATATGAATTTGTATATTATTTGACATTTTTGTGATTGATTACTTTCCCTAATTTTAATAATATAGACTTAAAGTTCTATCTTTTAGAAACTCGAAATATGATTATTCAAAATTTTGGATTTGTACATGATGATAGTTAAAATTCACACCAATGAGAAGTATGCAAGATTAGTGGTGTAATTTTACTTAAACAAGATGATCAAGATGATTTTTTTTTTAAAGTTGTTTGACTTGCTATTCAGAAGCTATGTCCATAATTATTTTTTAAGTTCTTTGGTTAAATTTGGTAGAGTAACAACAAGAATTGTCAAATTGATGTCTCTTTATCTTTGGACAATCTTATATTTATAGGACAAGAGAAAAAAATTATTCTGTAATTATATAAAGAGATACCCTTAGATCCTAGTATATTATATGTAGACATATAAGTGGAAGTTGCTGATGACGTTATCCTATTAACATAGGAAATAATTGTGCTATGAAGCGATAATAGAAAATAAATATAGAATGTGATCCTGTAATAATGAGATATCTAAATGACGTATTAAAAGGATCATGGAAATAGTTAAAATTGCCAAGAGTCACTCTTCTCATTATTTATGAATAGAAGAAATTCTACTTATGCTTTGAGTCGATCTACGTATAAGTGACATGTTTGTTCATTGTTCACACACTAGTCGCTTTAACTAGACACCTTTCTGGTGTAGCTCTAGTACAAGTTGGTAAAGATAAGTTTGATGATACCCCATTTCTAAAGTGCGAATGGGACTTTAGAAACTCTTCACTTTTATGCACAAATGCATGAAAAATGGACAATTGGGATCCAAACTTTGTAGCACATCATGAAAATGACATTTTCACTTTGCATTAATATGTTACGTGCGAATATCATACCATGATAATTACTTATTGGGCACAATTCATGTACCTTAATAGATGGTTGAAATGTGTCATTGAATTGACTTAAACAATTGAGGTTACTTCTCACTCAATCCCAACTTGCTTATAGAAACTCATCTGATGGTTATGTCCCAATTTTAACCTAAAAATTACATTAAGCTTTCCAATTTTTTGAAACCCTAAAACTTCTATTGAACTAAGTTTTTCAAAACTTTTGAACTTTCAACACTATTATTGATTTTCCCAGAGATTTTCTTTGTTTCAAAATGAATATTATACCAAAGTATTAAAACAATGACCTATTCACAAGATAGGGCTTCTTGACTTTGTATTTCCTATTATGTTTCTAAGTTGTTTTGTCTTTAAAGACCATTAGTACAATTTTAAGGTAGAAACATGTTGTTAAGGTTCCTGGTTGAGTTTTATGCTAGTAAAACTTGTATGGAGGGTTAGATGTCTTTGTCAACACTTGTTAATAGTCCATCATTGGCTGAACTCATAAGGTTGAACTAATAGTTATGTTTCTATGACACCTTTTGTGCACTTCTAAAGAATTTTTTTATTTTAATGTTGAATGTTTAGGTGTGTGTGTGTGTGTGTGTGTGTGTATATAATTTTTAAGATTTTGAGTACAAATTCTTATGTAGGAGTTAAGTTTAGGAAAACAACACTTTCTCTTTGGATGTGTTTTTGATAAGGCCATTAATTGTTACTATTTTAATTTATAATTCCTTTGTGTTATGTGGAAATTTGATTCAATCTAATGGAATTACTTATCTTTTTGCATTTAGGAAGCTTTGAGCAATTTTGGAATAAGTTGGGCCAAAAAGAGGAAAAACTGGAGCAAATATATTAAACTGGAAATTTTGTGATGCTGACTAGGCGTGGGCACGTGAAAGACGAGAGGAGAATTCGGAAAACAGATCTGAACGTCCAGATCAGCTGCAAGGGTCCACTAAATATCAAGATTTGCTTCCTAGAAAAGAGATAATTACCAGCTGGGAAAAAGGATTAATAGAGATAGACAAGGAAGGATATTTTTGATGGAAGGATTTACATTAAAGATACATATCTTTTTCTTTCTTTTTGGGAGATATGTATCATTTTGCTTGGTTGGATTAGGAGATAAGGATTGACTTTCAATTTCCAGATTTTTAGTAGAAAGACAATATATATACTCTTATTTTTATTTGAGAATTATCAACCATTGTAATTAGAGAATTAGAGAGCAAAATATGGTTTACAGTGGCTGAATAATTTATCTTGGTTGAAGGGATCTGAAACCATGGAACTACAATGATTGTGAGATTTATTTTTGTTCTTTAATGCATCTTTTAATTATTTGAGTATTGGTTATCTTTCTGAATTATTTTTCATGATTGTGTTGGTTGATTTCTAAGGTGCGCAATTAGTTTATCAATTAATATAATCTATTGCTAGTTTAGGTGCTGAATCCGTAATTGTTCAATCCATCTAATCGAAGTGGCAACTAGGTTTATCGTTTGCTACGTCAGAAACTTTAAATCCTAGGAAAATAATCAACTAGATTAAATGCAACGTCGTACGTTTGTGTTGTCTTGCTTAATTGGTCTTTCTAATTCGTAATGCTATTGTTTAATTAAATTCGAGATCGCATCCGAATTATTAATCAATAAGGGTTAATTGGAATACATGTTTTTGGTTAACTAATCGTAAGGAAGGACAAGTTAATTTAATACCACAACGAATATTTAAATAATTAATTTGATATTTTTGGTTTCGATGATCAATCGTAGTTTCAATGGTGGATGTGACCGAAGACCAAGGTTTGTTAAATCGATTTATTCCTTTTAAATTATTTTACTGAATTTTTAATTAGTGTTTTTCATTATAATTTGCATTCACTTCAAAACCTCCCTTTTTATTTATTTGTTTCGATTTATTTGTGACGACATACTAATCAAAGCTCTTCGAGGGAACGATCCCTACTTTCTTTTACTATATTTTTGTTACAGGAATTTATGATTTAATTTGGGTGTCAACGACAGCACGTACCAAATTTTGGCGCCGTTGCTGGGGAGTTTTTAATTTGTATGTTCGTTACGCGATCTTTGAAACAAGCTAGTTTACAGTTTGATCCAGAAATTGAAAAGACTGCAAAAGGGCTGAGAAAAGAAGCGAAAAGGAGACTGCAAGCACACAAATCTGCTTACAAAACAGAGGAAAACATGGCTGAAAATCAGACTTTAAGAGAGCTTGCTGCTCCAAATTTAAATCAACAACCACACTGCATTACTTTTCCGAATTTAGATGTTAATACTACCTTCCAATTAAAATCTGGACTAATTCATCTTTTACCTATTTTTCGTGGTTCTGTAGGTGAAGATCCTCATAAACATTTAAAAGAATTTTATGTGGTGTGCACCAGAATGAAACCGAATGGAGTAACCGAAGAACAAATCAAGATGAGGGTTTTTCCGTTTTCTTTGAAAGATGATGCGCAAGATTGGTTGTATTATCTACCCGCTGGAGTATCACTACTTGGCATGTGATGAAAAGATTATTTTTGCAGAAATTTTTTCCAGCATCAAGAGCAGCCAGCATTAGGAAAGAAATTTGTGGCATTAGGCAGTAAAGTGGAGAGTCTTTATACGAATATTGGGAGCGCTTTAAAAAACTCTGTGTGAGCTGTCCACATCACCAAATTAGTGACCAACTGCTTATTCAATATTTCTACGAAGGACTTCTATCAAATGAGAGAAATATGATTGATGCAGCGAGTGGTGGAGCATTGGCTGACAAAACACCTGAAGCAGCCCGAAATTTAATTACAAATATGGCGTTGAATTCACAACAATTTGGGAATAGATTAGACCATTCGTCTCGGCTTGTCAATGAGGTAAATGTATCTTCTCTTGAGAGACGACTTGATGATTTAACTACTCTTGTACGTCAAATGGCTGTAGGAAAAATAGAGGCAGCAAAAGTTTGCGGAATCTGTTCAATAGGAGGACATCCAACTGATATGTGCCCAACACTTCAAGATGACTGCTCTGAACATGCTAATGCAGTGGGGGGATTTTTAGGAAAGCAGCAGCGAAGTTATAACTATAATCCTTATTCGAATACCTACAACTCAGGTTGGAGAGATCATCCTAATTTTCGTTATGGGAATGCAAATACGAATTAGCCTTCAAATAATTTTCAGCCATACCAGCAGCATTATATTCCTAGACAGCAGCAACCAACCCAAAATTCTGATTCAGGTACATCTCTTGAAGATATTGTAAAAACTTTGGCTACTAACACTGTGAAATTTCAGTAGGAAACCAAAATCAGCATTCAAAATTTGGAAAATCAAATGAGTCAGATGGCTACTGCAATCAGTAGGCTGGAAGCACAAAATTCAAACAAACTACCATCACAAACTGTGATGAACCCAAAGGAGAATGTTAGTGCCATAATATTGAGGAGTGGAAAGGAGCTGGAGATGCCGATTAAAGCACAACCTGCACCAGCACAGCCAACAGAAACAGAGAAAAATTGGCAGCAGAAAATAATTCTTCCGAAAAGGTAGCGACAGGTTAATATCCTTCTTTCAGCGAATACAAACCTGTTCCTTCTTTTCCTGAAGCTTTAAAACTGAAGTACGAAAGCAATGCAGATTTATATGACACCTTTCGGAAGTGTGAAGTCAATATTCCATTGTTTGATGCAATAAAACAAGTGCCTCGCTATGGTAAATTTTTGAAAGAGCTGTGTACATTGAAAAGGAAGCAAAGACTCAAAAAGTATGAAAAAATAAAGGTAGGAGAAAATGTTTCAGCCATAATTCGCAAAAATCTTCCTGAAAAATGCAAAGATCCAGGTATGTTTTGCATCCCTTGCACAATAGGAGGCACAAAAATTGAAAAAGCCATGTTAGATTTAGGAGCATCTATTAATGTAATGCCATATTCTATTTATTCTGCTCTTAATCTTGGACCTTTAGAAAAAACTGGTGTAGTTATTCAGTTGGCCGATAAATCAAATATATGTCCTAAGGGGTTAATTGAAGATGTTCTTGTTAAGGTTAATGATAAATTAATTTTTCCAGCTGATTTTTATGTTCTTGACATGGAAAATAATGACCAATCTGTACCTATTTTGCTAGGAAGACCCCTTTTGAAAACAGCTAAAACAAAAATTGATGTTCATAAAGGCACACTGACCATGGAGTTTGATGGTGAAGCTGTCCAATTTAATATTTATGATACTATGAAATATCCTGATGTGGATTTTCCTGTGTATTCAGTTGATTTCATTGATTCTCTAGTGCAGGATATACTTGATGGTGATGATGAGTTAAAGATGGCTAACCATAAAAATATTTTGAAAGAAAGAGATGAATTTAAATTAATTTCAGATGTGCAGAATGCAGTGGCAGAGATGAATGAGTGCAGAGAGCTGAAAAATACAGTAGAGATTCAGAGCTTAGCGACATCAAAAGTATTTCAAGTTAATGGCCATAGACTCAAACTATTTTACAAAGGAGTGCCAGCTGAAAACATCAGAGAAGTGGAGTTAAAAGATCCCGGATAAATAGATAAAGCCATTACGTCGAGTCGACGACTGTAAACAAAGGCGCTACTTGGGAGGCAACCTAAGCTTAATTTTGATTAATGTTTCAATTTTAATTTTCTCAACAATTGCTTTAATTTCGGTTTTAAGATGTTTAGATAGTTAATTAGCAATTATTTTATGATTTTTTTTATTGGGTTTATTTTAATTTATTTTCAGGTTACTGTTCAATCGTCTTCTTTCTCCTGCCAGTCTCAATTAGCCTTCTGTAAATGTTCACGAGGGGAGGAATCTGCATTTTGGTAATCTGGAGCTGGGTTATGTATTTCTGTCAAAAGTCAAACTTTTGCTTTGATATTTGCTTAAATCCAAGGGGGCCATATGAATTTGTGTGATTAAAAGGGCTGGGTTATTTGCTTCCAGAGACCATATTTGACAAACCCATGCCTCAAAAATTTCTCTCCAACTAAAATAAAAACCTAGCAGCCCCTTTCCTCATTCTGCAACGCCATGGTCAGAACCCGTTCACAAGCATCAAAGAGCAACAAAAATCCACCCATCGGAGGCCTCCTACACCAGAGCTGTTATTAAAATCTGAAGAATCCTCCATCAATTGCAACTCTCCAAAAATTCGAACTACTGTTCCTTTTCCCCAAATCCAGAGAAGTTTTCTTTCCTTTTTCTTTTAAATTTCAGTTTTTATTATTATTCTGTTTTGTTTAAACATTGACGACAATGTTTGGTTTAAGTGTGGGGGAGGGTGTATTTGTGTTTTATTTTCTGCTGTTTACTGTTTTGTCTTTCAGTCTTATATTTATTTTTTTCTGCTCTGTTCTTATGTTTTATCCTTCTGTTCTGCTTTCAGTTTGTTCTATCTATCTGTTCTGTTTTTTTTTTTTCTGTCAGTTTTTTGTTCTGTCTTCTTTGTGATATGCTTATTCTGTTATGCCTCAATTTTTTTTGCTTCGTTCTGTCTATGTTGCTGCTCCTTGCTGGATAAAGTTTGATTTTTATGGCAGCTAGTGTATCCTTCCCTGTTTTTAGTCAGCTAAACAGTCCATTAATCTCACTTTGAATGAGTTAATTTGTATGCATGCCTTGGAATTTAGCCGATTCAATAGAAGAACATTGTACACTGATTTGTTAGACTAATTAGGGGTATGTACTTAAACAAATTTTGATAATTGAGTGCTCAAGTTTGTTTGAAGTTGAGGTGAATTTATTTAACTCGTGAGTTTTGAGCCGAAAAGGATTGAAACATTCATATCAATCTATATTTTCTTTGATGAGTGATATTCTCCCATGTGAATATATCTCTAGAACTTGCTTTGAACCGTTTTGAGACCACATTGAAATATGCATGCATGAAAATGATAAAGGCATTCTTGTTTAAACCCTTTAGCTTAAAAAGCCAACCTATTTTAAATTTCCCTAGTTAGCCCCTTGAGCCTTACAAAGCCCTGGATTCTTTGTGCTAAAACCATATTACAAAGCCAAGCCTTCAAGTAAAAATCCTCACCCAACCATGAAAATGAGCAAGGCATTTAAACTTAAATTTGTTGCTTGGTGAATTTGTTATCTTGAGAAATTTAAGTGTGGTGGAAAAGGGAACTTAATTGTATAAGAAGAGATGATGAAAAGAAGTTGGCATGGAGAGTGCTATTGAGATTGCCTTATGTTGTTATCTTTGCTACCCAATTCTCTTAGTTATTCAAGAAAAAAAAAAAGAAAGAAAAGAAAAAATGTTGTAACATTCAAGAAAAAAAAAAAAGAAAAAAAAAAGAAAAAAAAGACAGAAAAGAAAAAGAAAAAAAAGGAAGTTGAAAAAGAGAGAAGGGAAAGATAATAGCAATTAGCAAAGAAATATGGTGAATGTGGTGGCTTTAGCTTTACATTTTTGTTCCCCTTAGGTGTTTAAATGTTTTGTTAATATTCATGGTTTTAACCTTTTGTATCCATTAATCCTCACTTTTACCTAAAACCCCATTACAACCTAAAATAAAGTCCTTTTGATTTATGCATGTAAATAATCTAAGTGGTGGAGATTTGGTGTATAAGCAAGCTTATGGTAGAATGTTTGCATTAGAAGAATTTGAGCGAAACACCGAACCATTAAACACATGAGTGATATGAGTGATAACCGTGAGGAGATTCACCAAAACTTTATACATGCTTTAGAATGTGATTATCTTGATTTGTCTTTGTGCATATTTCCTTGTAAAGTTTGATAATGATGTGTGTTTTTGCTTGAATCTTGGTTGGTTTGAATTTTAAGGTATGCACACTTTTTGGTATCGTGAGAAAAGAGATTGATGAAACCTTTTTGAGTTTGTTTTGTTTTGTTTTTGTTTTACTCGAGGACGAGCAAAAGATAAGTGTGGGGGAATTTGATAAGGCCATTAATTGTTATTATTTTAATTTATAATTCCCTTGTGTTATGTGGAAATTTGATTCAATCTAATGGAATTACTTATCTTTTTGCATTTAGGAAGCTTTGAGCAATTTTGGAATAAGTTGGGCCAAAAAGAGGAAAAACTGGAGCAGATATATTAAACTGGAAATTTCGTGATGCTGACTAGGCGTGGGCACGTGAAAGACGAGAGAAGAATTCGGAAAACAGATCTAAACTTCCAGATCAGCTGCAAGGGTCCACTAAATATCAAGATTTGCTTCCTAGAAAAGAGATAATTACCAGCTGGGAAAAAGGATTAATAGAGATAGACAAGGAAGGATATTTTTGGTGGAAGGATTTACATTAAAGATATATATCTTTTCCTTTCTTTTTGGGAGATATGTATCATTTTGCTTGGTTGGATTAGGAGATAAGGATTGACTTTCAATTTCCAGATTTTTAGTAAAAAGACAATATATATACTCTTATTTTATTTGAGAATTATCAACCATTGTAATTAGAGAATTAGAGAGCAAAATATGGTTTACAGTGGCTGAATAATTTATCTTGGTTGAAGGGATCTGAAACCATGGAACTACAATGATTGTGAGATTTATTTTTGTTCTTTAATGCATCTTTTAATTATTTGAGTATTGGTTATCTTTCTGAATTATTTTTCATGATTGTGTTGGTTGATTTCTAAGGTGCGCAATTAGTTTATCAATTAATATAATCTATTGCTAGTTTAGGTGCTGAATCCGTAATTGTTCAATCCATCTAATCGAAGTGGCAACTAGGTTTATCGTTTGCTGCGTCAGAAACTTTAAATCCTAGGAAAATAATCAACTAGATTAAATACAACGTTGTACGTTTGTGTTGTCTTGCTTCGTTGGTCTTTCTAATTTGTAATGCTATTGTTTAATTAAATTCGAGATCGTATCCGAATTATTAATCAATAAGGGTTAATTGGAATACATGTTTTTGGTTAACTAATCGTAAGGAAGGACAAGTTAATTTAATACCACAACGAATATTTAAATAATTAATTTGATATTTTTGGTTTCGATGATCAATCGTAGTTTCAATGGTGAATGTGACCGAAGACCAAGGTTTGTTAAATCGATTTATTCCTTTTAAATTATTTTACTGAATTTTTAATTAGTGTTTTTCATTATAATTTGCATTCACTTCAAAACCTCCCTTTTTATTTATTTGTTTCGATTTATTTGTGACGACATACTAATCAAAGCTCTTCGAGGGAACGATCCCTACTTTCTTTTACTACATTTTTGTTGCAGGAATTTAGGATTTAATTTGGATGTCAACGACAGCACGTACCCGTTTTCTATTTTAAATGTAACCATTTGGAGAGGGGTGTTAAATCAGTTCTCTAATGACATCACTCAATCATCCCTTAGTGTTAGGTGCTATTAGTTTGTCCTCATATTATTAGGGCAAGTTGGTTTTCAACGATAGTTTTGAGTTGATCTATAGGAGAAACATTCTAATTGTCTTTGACAGCCTGACCACTTAGAGCTTTCCTTGATCTTCTTTGATGGAGAGATATGGAAAAAGTATTTCATTGGAGATTGATGGAAAGAAAGAGTTTTTCTTCGAAAAAAATAAGAGCTTTTTGGGTGGGTCCCCTTCTTTTAGCACTAGATTGTTGATGGTTAAAATTCCACAAATGAGAAGCATGCAAAATCAATTGTGTGATTTTAAGTAAGCAACAAGAACAAGATGAATTTTTAAAGTGGTTTGTTATGCTATTCAAAAGCGTATGTCCATTGTTATTTTATCAAGTTCTCTAGTTAAATTTTTGCAAAGTAACATTGTGAATTGTCAAATTGTAGTCTCTTTGTCTCTGCATAATTTTGTATTTATATAACAAGAGGAAATGATCATTATGTAATCACATAAAAAGATACACTCAAATCCTAGTATAATGTATCTATACATCTAAATGGAAGTTGTTGATCCTGTTGACATAGAAAAGAACAATGTTATTCGCAATAATAGTAGACAAAGATGAAATGTGATCCCATAATAGTAAAAGATAGAAATGGCATGTGTAAAGGATAATGAGAATGGCTAAAACTGCTAGGGGTCACTATTTTTACTATTTTCGGATATAAGGAATTTGATCAACTGTTCGAGTCAATTTATATATTGATGATACGTCTAATCATTGTTCACACACTAATCATTTTGTGTAAAAAAATCCCTTTATATTTTGTTAAGGGTAAATCTATCGAAATAACACTGTGAAATTAGAACCAAATATATATTGAATTTTTTATGACTACTATTTTTGTTTCATCTTGGTAGGATAAAACGTTTGCAATATTCTTGGATGGATAAGCTATATGAAATATTCTGAGGTAATTCAAGTAAATGAATAATACATAGTTGGTGCTCATTTATGCAACACTCGGGAAAATAATGTGTTTCCTTAAAGAAGATTCAAGTAACTTTGACTCATAATTTCTTCTTTTCTTGCTTGTTTTTACTTTGATTAACAAGCCAATTATTGTGATTTATGAGAAGAGTAATGATCAATTGCCAAGTTAAACTCAAGGGCATCATTGAACTTTCAAGTCAAACCAATGACCCTCTAAATATCTAGTAGAATAATGTTATGTGTATATATTGTTGAGTATACAAATAAGTATATAGATAATGTATTATCATATGATTAAGTAATATTCTATCTTTAATTTAAAATCGTCTAATCATTTGATAATACACATCAAGTGTGTACCCACCTTGAGTCTCATTGGTATATTCAAAATAAGTATACATAACTTTGTTATATCTAGGGGTGTGCATAATTTAGTTTAAATCGTAAAATCGAATTGAACCATTTCAAAATTACAGTTGGACTTGGTTTGGATTATAAATTGGTTCGATTTTGGTTGATAAATTTTTAAAAAGGGGTTTATGTTTTGAGTTACGATTTGAGCGGTTTTCAAACCGTAAACCATATTTATTTTTAAATATATAAAATCTATATATATAGATATCGTTGAGGTGGTAATGGGTCGTGTTGGGCCCAAGGCCCACACAGTTGTAGACTTTTGGGTTAGGCCAACCCAGACAAATCAGAAGGATCACGACATGACCCTATGTGTATAGGGTTGAACCTTTAAACAAAATTTTTAACTTTTTAATTTTTAATAAAATAATTTAAACACAAATCAATTTCCAATTACTAAAACCAAAGATAATACTCTGAACATTTTATTAATAATCTCTCATTTATAGTAGAGGAATATCGTGGTTATAAGATGAAAAATATTATAACATATTATAAAGAAATTCATTTATATAATGTACAATTATAAATATAAATATAATATATATATCATCCATTTACTTGTTCTCAACGTCTAGATTATTGAATTCTTCGAAGATATCTTTTGCGGCCTAATTTTGAAATTTAAAATTAGTTTTGACCAAATCCTTCATACACATTATCACTTCGACTATGTTTGGGTATACATTTGATTGTCTCTCATCCAACATGTATCCATCTGTATTAAAAACAGATTTTGATACTATAGTCGACACCAAAGGTAGGGTTGGATTGGAACCGAGCCAGCTTGAGCTCCGCTTGATCGAGCCCTAAACAAGTAGGCCTTAGCCAAGCTCGGTCAAGCTCGAGCTCGAGTTTGAACTACTTGTCAGATTTTCTAATTAAAATTTTTTATACAAAACAATGTCGTTTTGATCAATATATATTAAAACGACGTCGTTTTGATTAAAAAAAAAACCGAACCGAATTCGAGCTAGCCTTAGCCGAGCTCGAGCTCAAACTCAAGCCAAGCTCGGCTCGGCTCGAATCCAACCCTAACTAGAGGGGTTAGTAGGTCTTAGGCTATGGCGGCAAGCATAAGAAATCTTTTTGTCTTTTTTTTTCCACCGTGTCAAAACATCTAATTTTTCAGCACCATATGGTTGAACAATTTTTGGAGAATGATCACTATTGATATAATTATAAAACTCACCATAATTTGAACTCTAACCCGCTAGGTGCTTACCTTTGCGCATAAGCGCCATATCAAAACTTACCTCTTGTTTTGAACTTTATTCAACCCTTCCATATTTTTGTGCATAAATACCATATATTTCAAATATAAATTCTTTAGCATTGTCTATGCAATTAACAAAATTGGTAATTAACAAATTATCTTTAATAACATCAAATAATTTTTTTACATATAATATTTTTGCCCTAGGATCTAAAACAATGGCAGCAACATAAAATAAAGGAATTTTGTTCTAATATTTTTAAAATTTCTATTCTATTTGTCTACACATATTTTGAAAAGTATTATGATACCTAAATTCTTTAAAAAATATCACTGATTTTTATTATATTATACAAAATTAAATAAGTAGTTGGATAATACACACCTGAACATTAGTCTGTAGCTATCTTCAATAGCTCTAACATGTTCATTAGAGTCATAGCAATCTCCTAATCATGATCTCTAAAAAAGAAAAAAAAGATGTTTCGAATCCTTTGGTTGGGTATTAAAGAACTGTGTTATAAGTATTTCATACTCTTTGTATACTTTCAACATGAGGTGTATCGAATTTCATCTAGTTTTAACATCTGTTTTTAATTTTTTTCTTCTTAACCTGATTAATTTATATAATTCATTATATGTTTGTATCTATGATGGAGATGATGAAAGTTATCCGATGACATGTCTAACTGTTGATATCTAAATTTCAGTCATACTCAAATTATTTTGAGTTATTGAATTAATAATATGATATGCATATCTTATATAAAAAAAAATTTCTATTAAATAGAATAAATATATGATTAAACATTAATTTAGTAATTCTGTCATTATTTTTTGCATTATCAAAAGTAATTTATATTATAAATTTATTTTCCCAGCCCATTTGACATGTCTATTGGAAAGAGTTACAAAACCCTAATTCCAAAGTTTAAGATATCTCTATCTCTCCTTTCGGACTTTAGAGTGCAGCCACAGCCATAGCTGACCTTGTTCATCAGCATTAACTTTTTGGCGTCACCATCATTCTTTTTTGCCAAAAAAAAAATCATAGCTCCGTTGTTATTGTTCTAATCTTAGTCATTATTTCAATCAACTTATCATTAAACAATTTCGTAGTTATGCCATTGTTAGACTCATCTTGGTTGTTGTTCAACTAGCCGATAAGTTATTCTTCTTCCCGATTTGTTTATTATATGCAATTTTTTGTTGTTTGCAAAGTGACAATGGGTTGAATAATTTTTTTTTAGTTTCCTGTTAGTTTTTCCTTCTTAACATTCACCACAGATGTTTTCTGTTCCAATTGATTATCTGACGTAAAACAATTTAATTGTTTTTCAAATTCCAAGCCTACTTTATAACAGATCCTAAGTGAATGAACAATGATCCATCTTGCTGGACAAAAATGACTGAATATGTGCATTTTTCTATGGTGTCTGGTTACACTCATAATTTCTGAAGACTAGTTACTTTTCAAATTCCAAGCCTGTTTAACCTTACTTGAGTCATATATTTTTACGAAGTAAATTCTCAGGCTAAGCTCATGCCAGACTTGAGCTAGTATTAGTTTATTAATTAAAGCCAAGACCAATGCTTATTATAAGCACTAGAATTAATTATTTAATTAAACTTTATTAATTAAAATACTTCTATTATTTGTTTTTGTAATATCATTAGTTGAAATTATAGGACTTGACTGAATTACGGTTTTGTTTTGGCATTAACATTTCTCTTAATTATTTTTGTTATCTAATTATATAGTTTATCAAAAGGCTAAATGACTATTTCCCAACCAAGTTTTAGTGAAATGATAAATATATATATCTGTGATAGATAAAAAACCTAAATATCTACCCAAATTTTAATCTGTTAGGACATATCCATAAATTTTCTATTAGAGTTAAGAGGTAAAATCGTTATTTTATCAATAATATTAAAATAATTTAAACTTATATCTCATTTTTTCTCTTTGGTTTGAAAAACAATTTCCCCCCGTTAAATTTTAAAAAATATTTATTTTTCTCCCTTAGGATACTAAACCTGAAATTCAGTCATTTTCTTCGGTGAATGATGGACGAACAAGACGGAGTTATCCAAAGGATGATCTCTAAATGACAATCGTTATCTAAGGACGACTAGTGTCGTCTAGATCTAGAGATGCTTAGTCATCTAGATCTCTAGATGACTAGCATCGACTTCACTGGACGACGCTTTATCGTCCAGATACGGACGACAAGTGTTGTCTAGAATGGATAACAAGTGTCATCCAGAGAATAGCTGACTCTTCCTCATCCAGTGAAGGACAACACTCATCCAACAATGCACCACATCGGTTTTTGTGGTTGGAAGGAGAAGTGAAGAAAAAACTTAGGGATTTAGAGGGGCAAAATCATTTTTTAAAGTTTAAGTATGGGGGTGAAATGTTAATTTTTAAAACCTGAGGGAAAAATAAGATAAAATTATATATTTTTAATATTATAATTAAATAAGAGTTTTACCCTTATATTTAATGACAGTTTAGGGATGAATGGATATTTGGAGTTTTCATTTACTATGGGAGTATTTTTAAGATTAAGCTAAAACTTGGGTGGAAAATAGTCCTTTGCTCTTATCATATTTTGTAAAAAATAGACATCAATGATGAGTATTTCCTAGGAGAGGGACAAAGTTCATCTTCATTCCTCAAGTTGAGAGCAGTGATAATGGTTCTTCAATGGCAAAAAGAAAATTTATGAAGGAAATAACTAAGTTATGAGAGCATTTTTCTAAGTTTTAATATAGTAGGGAAATCCTATGGTTAAGTGTACAAATATTATTCAGTCCTCTATATTAGAGGTTATTGATTATGATGTTATTTCTATAAATTAAGCATGTTGTGTTTATGATATTATTTCTATAAATTAAATATGTTATGTTTATGATGTTATTACTATAAATTAAGTATGTTTGTTTAACTATTACTTTCGAAGACATTGTTAATGTGGTGTGTGTTGGTAAGTACAAGTGAGATACTATGTTTTATACCCTAGAAAACTATAATTTTTTTTTATTGAATATGAATTATTGGAAGTGAAAGCTTTTTGCTAGATTAAAACCGTAAACCAAAGTGAATCAAACCGTATTTTTTAGTTTGATTTGGTTTTATTTGTAATATAAAATGGTTTGATTTGAAAAATATCTTATCAGCACACCCATAATTGTATCCAATAATACAACAGTTTTAAATATTTCTTTAAAAATTTTGCAAAACACCCCATCATGAAGAATACATGACAACATCACATTGTTATAAATTTATGTTACTAAATTTATTTTTTTCCAAATATTGTTTGATAGTAAAATAAATAAATTTAATTAATAAACTAGTGGTGTCATCTCCCTTCCAGTGGTTGGATTTTGACAACCACTAACGACTGGCATTGGATCTCATTAGGATTGGTGTGAGCCTCTTGGGGGTAATGATAGAATGAGGTGGTTGTCTCATCCTAATGGCAAGTTTTCTATTCGATTGACATGGAAGCAATTTCGTATAAGAAAAAACAAAGTGGATTGGTATGGGTTTGTGTGGCACAAGAAAATCATCCAAGACACTTTTTAATTCTGTGGCTTGTTATGAGGGGAAGACTTAATACCAAAGATAAGTTGTTAAGATATAGTATCATCTTTAATGCAACGTATAACCTATGCAACACATGTGATGAAACTATAGACCACCTTTCTTCCAATGTGACTTTGGTACTTTTGTCTTGAGAAACATGGTTGGCCCTAACAATGTGAGGTATAGCTCTCAAGATTGGAGAGGCTATATGAGGCAGCTTGCTAGAGAATGGAAAAGAGATGATCTTGGCCATGTGATTAATAAAATGTGCTTGGGAGACTGTGTGTTTGGAGAGAAAGAAATGAAAGAAGCTTCTCAAGAAACATGAATACGAAAGAAAAAATTGTGCAAAATATAAAAAGTGTGATTAGAGACAAAAGTGCCATGCTCACTAATATCAAGCTCACCAATGAAAATGCCAGGATTGGACACAAATAGGGTCTCCCCGATTGTATTTTTAAACAAGAGCAGTAGGCACCCGGAGATGATGAGGAATGGAGCTGGTGTTTTTACTAACACGTGTATTCTTTTGCAGGTGAACATTAGAGTAATTTCAACCACTATATTCCTTCCTTCTTCAGAGATTCAACGAGTGTGGTCAGAGTGCAAAAAGACCACAAATTGCTGGATGTCCAAGGCTAGTTGGACTGAACCGCGGATCCTACCCTCTTGGAGACTTATACCTCTCTACGGCACTTTAGAACCTGGGAATTTTCTGCCCAAATTCTGCTGCATTCTAGTGACTGGAAATGAGCAGCATATCTAATCCAGCTGCTGTTGCTACAAACTGATAGGCTACTGCATTCTGGAATGCTGTTATGTTGTTGCTTCCCACCTCTTTTGATAAAGTTACGCTGCCCCGCTTGGATTAATTGCAAGACCTGCCCAGAAAATATTGCTCACTTGTGCTTTGGAAAATTGGGGTCAGCTTACTACAAAATTGAGTCTTCTAGTTGTGATAATAGTCTAAAGCTAATCTGCCATGTAATTCCCCTCTTTAGATACATACACTTACATGAAACATGCATCCGAAGAGACGTGTTTAAATAAAAGGGAAAAGGAGTATTTCTCACCTAAGTTTTAGCGCAATCTCAAAAGTATACTCACGATAGATGAATAGCCCAAACACTTACCCATCTCTAAACAGTTATTAAGTTTTCTATTAAATATAGGGATAAAACTATCATTTTACTATTTATATTCAAGTTATATAATTTTATCACATTTTTCACCTTCGATTTAAAAAATCAACATTTTCTCCCATACCTAAACTTTGAAAAGCGACTTTCACCCCCCTAAATCCTTAATTTTTTTTCACTCTCCCTCTGGCCATTAGCGACGACATGGTTGGAGAGAGAGTGATGAGTGTCTTCTAGATCTAGATGATGTTCGTCGACCTTCACTAGACGATGGAGCATTGTCCATGCTTTGGATGACACTTATCGTTCAAAATGGACAACTAAGCGTCGTCTAGAATAGACAACTCTCCATCGTCTAGAGATCTAGACAACTCTCATCATCCAGATCTAGACGACAGTCATCCTCCCTAGACAACGATCATTGTCCAGAGGTTGACCTCTGGATGAAAACTCCTCCGCGTCCGTCAACAGTCGCCAGAGAAAGTGGTTGGATTTCAGAGGGAAAAAGTGAATTTTTTAAAACTTAATTTAGGGGAAAATTGTTAGTTTTTCACATTAAAGGGGGAAAATGAGATAAAATTTTAATTATTTTAATATTATTGATAAAATAACGAATTTGCCACACATAGCTTTATCGCTTTCACTACCACACCACACGTAGCTCGTGGCTATATCACACTACACATAGCTCAATGATGTGTCACACTGTACTTAGCTCGATAACTGATCCACGCTACACTCAACCTGGTGGAGCACACACTGCACACAGCTTGGTAGTAAGTATTTAATGGTGCATCATTAGTTTTTTTTTATTTGAAACCACTCCAGTCAGGGCTTGTGCCATTATCCATATGGTCGGGCACCCTTAAAATGGTTTTCTAGTATCAATGTCCTTTGTTAAGGCCTTTCTCTCATTTTCCTTCTAATCATTCCCTACCAGGGGTAAAATAGTAATTTTGATAGTATTATGCAACATGCTCATACTTAGAATTCCTAAACTCCATTTTTTTCCAAAAGTACATGGGGATGTGTTGCCCATGCTTAGGTGTGTATGATTCCTAAACACACGTCCTTGTTCACATCACACTGGTTAGTAATTAGGGTAGGATACACAACCATGTGTCCTATAAAAAAAGGGCATGTATCCACCCCTAATTCCACACACTTGTGACACAAAACTAAATGGGGAGAAATTCTACTCCAAAAGTGCATAGTCATGTGTCAATAGACACATGAGTGTGTAATGTGGAATTCTAGAACTCCGAGTTACACACACCTGCATTTCCAAATTACCCAAACACCATCCCACACTTATCGTACATGCATATACATTCTCAAATCATACTACGGTAACTAAAGTCCTAAAAACAAGTATTAACATAAGGTAATACTAACTATTCACTATCCCATTCAACCATCCATTACTCAAATTTAATCTATAACAAGAATCAATTCATAACCATATATAATGGCTTGAACCCTATTCCAATTGATATTTCCCTTAATTCAAAGTAAATCCATCTCCAAATAAGAATACATACCATCCAACAAAACAATTGGAAATCTTATTTTTCATTCAACCAATGATCCATTCACTGATGTAATTGACATAACAATTGATCAATCTCAACTCATAATGAATTTCAGAAGCACGAAATCACCACTGAACATACGATCAACAAATTAAAATCCTACCCAAACACATATTTTATTAAGGAGAGGGTTTGCCTACTTACCCCTCTTCTGAAGACTAGCGGTGAATCTTGGCATGACAAGGTAAATTCTTGATCTCTCGTGGATTCTCTTGGTGTCCAAACACCCTCATAGACCTTACTACTCTCTGATTTTGTTGAGTTTTGGGAAAGTGTCCAAACTAATGCGTTTGAACCCTTTTTATTTTCACTAAAAAACATGATACACGACATGTGCTTTAAGATACACGAGCATGTACTCTATTATGCAAAAACAGTAGTTTCTGACATCCTCGTGAAACTACTTTTTATTTAGAAATTCAAACATGCTGACCATGCACGAGGTTGTATGTGTCCATACACGAGGGTGCATGCCTTCTAAACTTAGCCCAATTATGCGAAAAGCTTGGGAAAAGACCATTTTGCCCCATGCATCATGTTTTCAATAGGTTTGCATACTTAGACATAATTAATTATAATTACTTACACACATAACCAAATGACCAAAATGCCCTTGGACATACCTGTGGGTGTTACATGTTAGCTCTCTTCTCTGCAAGTCACAATTTTGTTTAGGGGTATGCATAATTCTATTGAAATTGTAAAACTAAACCGAACCACTTAAAAATTATAGTTTGGTTTGTAAAATATTTTGGTTTTGGTTGAAAAATTTCTAAACTGTAAACTATATTTCTTTTATATATATATATATATATATATATATATATATATATATATATATATATATATATATATATATATATAATTTTAAAAGGTAGTCAAATCGTGTATCAAAAATTTAATTTCTCATATTATGTATTATGTATTGTATCGTATGTACACCTTTTAGAAAAGCCTTTTAAAAAATAAAATAATAAACAATTATAATTGATACATCATCATTTTGGAAAATGTTACAAACACCCTTAACACTTTAAAATTTTTCATGACCAACCATACTGCACCATCATTTTCTCTAAAAAAAATATATTGATTCATATCAATGATATGTATCGTATCATAAAATACGTTTACTATATCATATAAATTTGATATATTTGATGATATGCATGATTTTTCACCTGTATTGTATTATAAGATATATTATGTTTTGTAAAATATTGATAACTATGGGTTAAAACCGTAACCCAAACTAGATCAAACTGTATTTTTTAAGTTTAGTTTGAAAAATTTTCAAATCATTTTTTTCAGTTTATTTTTTAAGCCACACCAAACTGGACCGTGTACACCCCTAATATTGCCACACCTTGCTGGAGCTGGAACTGGAATTTTTCCCAGGAACTACCTGCTGCATTCTGGAAAGTCGCTGGCCTTTGCTCTTAAGCTATTGTGTACTGGAGCTGCTGCTGCTGCAAGATAGTCTGCTGGATTTTGGAGCTGCCATTCTTCCCAGTTTTATGGTTACTGCTGTTCTGCCCAATCTGGACACGTGCTTCATGTCATGACCAGAAATGCCAGATAACTCTGTATTTCCTTGCTGGAACAGATGGTCTTTGCCTTTCCGATGGAGTTTCTCCAGCCCAAGCGCTTTTAGCAGCAACTTTCCTGCCATGGCTGGAGCTGGTTTTATTTCTAGAGCTAACTTGCAATGTGTCTGCTCTTTAATTACCTGTGTGCAGACTGCTGCTTTGGTCGTTTTAGTGTTGTTGTTGGTTTGAGCTGAAGGTTTTTGCTAGTTCTCTGTTCTCGGGGGGGGGGGGGGGGGGGGGGGGGGGGGGGGGGGTGGTGGTTGTGAAGAGATGGGTGGGGGAAGGGGAAGTTGGTGTAGTTTCTGGCCTTGCGATAAGTTTAGACTGTTTTGTTGTTTTGATCTCTTCTTTTTATTATACATTTACTTAACCAAAAAAAGAAAAAAAGATTGGTGTAAGTCAATTTGTCAGAATCTGTTGAAAACACCGAATTTCAACGAGTCATTTTATCGTAGAATACAAAAATGTATGCAATAACCTCTTGCAGTTAAACAAAACCGTGTATTCCGACCAAACCACCTGGAATATGCGTAGATCGACGGATGTGGTTCCAGAAGAAATCGATTGTGTTGCTAGACGTGCAACGTCGACGATAGGTCACCGCACGGCACTGATAGTCCGACATAGTGACTAATCATATTCATCTGTTGGTTGTTTCCGCCGTTTTCTGATCTTTGGCATTTCCACAGTAGGGTTTCCTTTTTGGGGCAGAATAATAGCAGGTTCTTTCACTCGTCTCTCATGCCAAAATAAATGATGAGTTAAAACATTATTATATAAGACTACCTGCAATAAGCTGAGACTTGAGCTGTAAAAGCGTGTGGAGTAGCATCATTACCCTCTCTCTGTATACTGTTGTGGTGCGTGAACCTTTGCCATTTAATTAGAGTATTTTAGGAGTACATTCTCCACCAAGTTCATGTATTTTTCAGTAAGTCAGGAGCAAACTAAAATAGGGGAACCACTCTCTAAGATAAGCTTTGACTTACAGAAGATAATAGCTCTTAAACGTGTTTTTACTATTTTGTTAAATAGGTAAACACAGTATACTGGCCAATAATTTTGGTTTTGCGAGTACTATCATAAAAATAGGAAATTACCCTATGTCACTGACCCATAGTGATATAAAACAAGTGTGTCTGATTGAAGGATATATTGAGCAAGAAATCAGACAATATGTTATACTGAGCAAGCAATTAGACAATTTGTTCTTGATCTCTGTAACGGGAATCCAAATATTCAAAAAGACTATTTGGAGTGGTTAGGAGTAAAAAGGTTGCTTGACGCAGTTCATAAAGCCTTACAACAAGGCGCTATGCAGATACTCCAATTTATACCAACCTGGATTACAACCATTAAAACTCACGAACTAGAATTTTGAAATAAATGGTTGGTCAAGGCTGAAGCTGTTATAGGATATTGGTACGGTAAATCTCAAAACCCTGAGGAACCTTCAACCTCTCATACCATATTTCTTGACTAAGGAAAAGCATGGCAGACAAAGAAACACTTAAGCAATTCACTACTAGCCTGCAAAGTAAATATCCTAGTTTACCTCTTGGATATGCGAACTTTGTAGCTCAAGAATCCCAATGAGGTTGGGAAAAAGCTGAAAAACCTATATTTAAAAGCGATAAAAGAGGAATATTTTGTTTCTAAGAAAGAAGGTAAACGAAAGGTAGAAGAAGAACTTCAAAAAAAAAAAATTTCAAATGCCAATAAAATCAGTAGATATTATGAAGAGGAACTTAAGAAACAAAAGAAAAATTATGAAAAGAGGAATACTAAAAAGCTTTCTCTAAGACCAAAATTAGAAGATCTAGAGAATTTGATTTCTAATTTCAAAGAAACTGAGATGAAAAAGATCTCTTAGAAGGAATGAAAAATCCATTACACTATTTTGAAGGATTTCTAAGAGAAATCTCAAAACCTGAATACACCCTAACGACTTATCGTACAAAGATAAAGTCGAAATTCATGCCATGACCAACACCTCGATTGGTGGAAATACCGTCTAGCAGAAGTTTCCTTAATATCAACTGTGTCAGTAATGTTGTTGATGCTACCGAAAATTGGGAAACTGTAAACTGGGTCCATCTGCAAAACAAATCATTTGACCTAGGACAAACTTATAGTTTCCTACGGTCTACACTGTAAGGAGCTAGTACTGGAATTATGGATACGATTAAGGACTTGAAAAGTAGGGAAGAAATCTTTGCTCTCTTCAAGGATATGCTCTTGAGAGAATTTACTAGAATTACTATATCTACTAGAAATCTCGCAAAGGTAGTTGCTTCAGAGGCTTCAATAAAGCTTCGACTTTGTGACATGTGTTTGTTTGAAAATCTTGTCTGTGAATACAAATGATATTTTTATCAATTACCCAAAGGACATAAGAGGTAATGAAAAATACCTTTTCGCAAAGTTGCCTAGTAGGTGGGATAAAGCAGTTTCAAGCTACTTCTGGAGAAAAATCAAATAGTTAATTCTTTAGCAGGAAGAATATAAGCAGTAAGGTAACTCATGAGAACCAGGTGTCTAAATGCAAAGCTTGATAAAAAAGTTAAAAAGTTGAACTTTGATGACGCCTGTTGTTACAACTTTGAAGGAGTCTCAGGACAATACGGTTGTAATAAAAATAAACTGGATAAACTTCAAAATAGAAAAACTCATAGGAAAAAGAATAAATTCTTTAGAAAGGAAAGTTTCAAACCTAAGAACTTTCAAACTTTGAGGAAAAAACTTGTCTACAATAAATCTAAACTCTTGGATCAAAGGAGATTTATAAGAAAGACAAGGAAAACTCCACTAATAATGAAGAAACGAGGAGCTAAAAAATACTATACTACTTGTCCCTTAAGAAAAAGTGCAAAAGACTGTGATTATTGCTGAATATGTGGCAGCACAGAGCATTATGCAAATAAATGTCCTAACAAGGCAAAAAAGAAAGCTAGTATTGAACTACTTAATGTAGACATTAACACCAAATCTTTTGAATATGAGCATGTGTTAGGATATGAGGTAAACTAGAATGATGAATCAGTTTATGAATTAATCTTGGAATACTCTAAAGAGTCGTAGGAAAACTCTTCAACTGATGAAGAATATTCATCAGGACAGGAAGAGAAAGTTTCAACTTTCCATTGGCTTAATATTTTTATGAATAGAATAGAAAACCTAAGAAAGCCACCTTCTAATCTATTCAACGATGGTAAGGAACTCATATCGTTAGAAAACGATGTATTTCCAAGTTTTATAATTAGCTCGTCTACTAGCTATGAGGATACATCGACTAACCCTAATGAATGGATGATTCCAAAACTTTCTCCTAATGAAGTTTTTGGAAAATCTTCTTACTAGATATTCCAAGCTCGAGGACTAGGAAATGTACATGGAAAACCTATAAAGGTAGCTTTAACTCAATCTAATGAGGGCAAAATAATCTTATTTGATGATGACTGGCTACGAAAGGTGTGTGACATTATAAAATGGGCAAACAACAGGTATCACTATGTACAACTAGGAGTTGTATAAGTTCGTGTATAGGGCTTATTTCATGGTGGTATGAACGTTTATATCCAAGTGACACTACTAGATAAAAGATAGATCACATTTACTAAAGCTCTAGTTGGAGGATTCCATGCCAACTTAACTTTAGGAGACTTTTACAGAATGATCTAACCAAGATATATGATTAGTCTTAAAGATCCAAACCTCAAGAGGATAATGGTATTACATATTCATACCTTTGGATTAAAAGATTTATTACAATCTAGTAACAGAATAACAATTCAATATAGGATGATTTATAGCTTAGTAAATTCTGTTAATCCTATATCAATGCACCCTCAATCAAATATCGAAGTGCATGGCCCAAGTTCTAACTTAATTATTCCAATAAATCTTATCATAGTCAATCCAAGACAATTGACTTGGCCAAGGAATTAGGTTTTAACATTCACATTGCAGCCAAGTGATAAGTGTTGTCGTTGACACCCAAATTAAAATCTTAAATTTCTGCAACAAAAATGTAGTAAACAAAAGTAGGGATCGTTCCCTCGAAGAGTTTTAATTAGTACGTCATTACAAATTAATCAAAACAAGGAGATAAAAGAGGGATTTTGAATTGAATGCGATTTATAATTAAAAATAAATAAATAAAAATTTGATGAAGTAATCTGAAAGTAATTAATCAATTCAACAAACCTTGGTCTACGGTCACTTCCACCATTGGAACTATGATTGATCATCGACAACCAAAATTATCAAATTAATTATTCAAATATTTGTTGTGGTATTAAATTTACCTATCCTTTCTTATGATTAGTTAACCAAAAACATGTATTCTAGTTAACCCTTACTGATTAACAACTTGGATATGATCTCGAATTTAATTAAACAATAGCATTAAGAATTAGAAAGACCAACGAAGCAAGATAACATAAGTGTACGACGTTGCATTTAATCTAGTTGAATATTTTCCCTAGGAATTACAGTTTCTGACGCAGCAAACAATAAATCCCAGTCGCCAATTCGATTAGATGGATTCAACAATTACTAATTCAACATCTAAACTAGCATTAGATCGTATCAATTAATAACCTAATTGCGTGCCTTAGTAATCAACTAATACAATCATAGTAAATAATCTAAGAAAATAATCAATACTTGAATAATTAAAAGAAGCATTAAAGAACAAAACTTAATCTCACAATTCTTGTAGTTCCATAGTTTCAAATCCCTTCAACCAAGAGAAAATATTCAGCCACTGTAAACTATATTTAGCTCTCTAATCCTCCAAATTACAATGATCACTGCCAGCAAACTAAAAATAAAAAAAATATATATTTTCTCCTTACTAAAATCTGGAAATAAAAGGTAATACTAATCTTCTAATCCAACCAAGCAAAGATGATACATATCTTCCCAAAAAGAAATGAGAAGATATATATTTTAACTTATATCCTTCCTCCAAAAATATTCTTCTTTATCTATCTCAATTATTCCCCTTTTTCCAGCTAATAATCATCTCTTTTCTAGGAAGCAAATCTTGACATTTGGTGGACTTTTCAGCTAATCTGGACTTCCAAATTTAATTTTCGAATTCTGCTTTCGTTATTTCACGTGCCCACGCCTAGTTAGCATCACGGATTTTGTAGATTAATAGGTCTGCTCTAACTTTTAATCTTCTTGGTCCAACTTACTCTAAAAATATTCAAAGCTTCCTAAGTGCAAAAGATAAATAATTTCATTAGATTTAATTAAATTTCCATACAACATAAGGGAATTAAAACTCAAAATAATAACAATTAATGACGTTATCAAATTCCCCCACACTTATCTTTTTCTCGTCCTTGAGTAAAACAAAATTATCAAAAACAAAAAGGTTCCATCAATATTTTTTCTCATGATCCCAAAAAGTGTGCATACCTTAGGATTCAAACCAACCAAGACTCAAGCAACAACACACAACATCATCAAACTTCACAAGGAAATATGCACAAAAACAAATCAAGACATTCGTATTCTAAAACATGTATGAAGTTTTTGGTGAATCTCTTCACGGTTATCACTCATATTACTCACGTGTTTAATGGTTTGGTGTTTCGCTAAAGCTCTTCCAATGCAAACATTCTACCATAAGCTTGCTTATGCACCAAATCTCTACCACTTAGATTATATATATGCATAAATCAAAAGGACTTTATTTTAGGTTGTAATGAGGCTTTGGGTAACGGTGAGGATTAATGGGTACAAAAAGTTAAAACCATGAGTATTAACAAAACGTTTAAACACATAGAGGGAACAAAAATCTAAAGCTGAAAACACCACATTCATCACATTTCTCTTGTCATTTCTTTGCTACTTGCTATTGCCTTTCTCTTCACTCTTTTTTTTTTTTTTCTTTTCTGTTTTCTTTTTTTTTCATTTCATTTTTTTTCTCTTCTTTTTTTTTCAGTATAACTAAGAGAATTTGATAGTAAAGATAACAACATAAGGCAGTAACAATAACAATTCTTCATGCCAACTTCTTTTCATTATCTCATCCTAATACATTTAAGTCATTTTTTCCCCCACACTTAAATTTTTCAAGATAAATTCACCAAGCAACAAAATTTAGTTTAAATGCCCTGCTAACATTCATGGTTGGGTGAAGATTTTTTGCTTAAAGGCTTGGGTTTGTAATATGGTTTTAGCACAAAGAATCAAGGCTTTATAAAGCTCAATGGGCTAACTAGGGAAACTAAAATAGGTTGGCTTTTTTAAACTAAAGGGTTTAAACAAGAATTCCTTTATCATTTTCATGCAAGTATATATCAATACGGTCTCGAAACAGTTCAAAGCAAGTTTTAGAGATATATTCACACAGGAGAATATCACTTATTAAAGAAAACATCGATTGATATGTATGTTTCAATCTTTTTGGGCTCAAAACTCACGGGTTAAATCAATTCACCTCAACTTCAAACAAAGCTCTATTATTTAATTATCAAAATTTGTTTAAGTGCATAACCTTAGTTAACCTAACAAATTAGTGTGCATGACTCTCATACTTAATCAGCTAACTCCCAAGGCATGCACCCAATTTAATTAATTCAAAATGAAATTAATGGAATTGTTTTCCTAACTAAAAACAGGGAAGAATACACCAACTACCACATTAATGAAAAACAAAAACAAAAACCAACTTTAACCAGCAATGAACAACAACAAAGACAGAACAAAGTGAAAAATAAGGCATAACCAGAAGAAGCATAACATAAAAAAGGCAGAAAAACAGACAGAAGAACAAAACAGGTAGACAAAACAGATAGAATAGAATAAAAACAGAACAAAAAGATAAAACATAAGAACAGATTAGAAAAAAAATAGAAGATAAATAAAGAAAAACAAAAAAAAAAACACAAATAAACCCTCCCCTACACTTGAACCAAACATTGTCCTTAATGTTTAAACAAAACACAAAATAATGAAAATTGAAATTTAAAAGAAAAGGGAAAGAAAACTTCTCTAGGTCTGTGGAAAGAAGCAGTAGTTTAAATTATGGAGATGAAGGATAAGGTGGCGTGAATCCTTGAAAATTGAAGAATGCCATCAGATTGTGCTTCATGCGGTCTAATTTTTGTTCATATCTATACAGTTGTGCCCCTATGTTGTCGAATGAATGAGCATAGGAAGATGATGAAATGTCTGCTCGTGGTTGGGTGCTTACTGGGATCTGCTTCTACTGTTTGCTTGAACGGTACTATAAAAATAAATTAAAATGAACCTAATCGAAAATTATAAAATAATTGCTAATTAAACATCCAAAAATCCTAGAGTTGAAATTTAAAATCAAATTTGAAACACATAACTGAAATTAAAAACAAATGTCTAGAGAAATTAAAATTGAAGTATTAAATAAAATGAGATTGAAAACTTGGGTTGCCTCCCAAGTAGCGCCTTTGTTTACAGTCGCCGACTCGATGTAATGCCTTCGTCTATTTATCCATGTAGACGGGATCTCTCACCTCCACTTCTTCGACATTTTCAGTTTGCTCTCCTTCATAAAAAGGTTTGAGTTTGTGACTATTAACTTTGAACACTTTCGAAGTTACTAAGCTCTGAATCTCTACTGCACCATGAGGAAAATGTTAGTAACAACAAAAGGTCTAATCCAACGAGAATGTAATTTACCTGGAAACAACCGAAGTCTTGAATGATAAAGGAGAACTTTTTAGCCAATTGAAAATTCTTTTCTGGAAATCATTTTGTCATGAAATGCTTTCGTTTTCTTCTTATAAATTCTAGAACTCTCGTAAGCGTCATTGCAAATTTCTTCTAATTCTTGCAACTATAATTTCCTACATTCACCACTCTCATCCATCTTCATGTTGCATTGTTTGACAACCCAATATACTTTATGCTCTAATTCAACTAGAAGATGGCAGGCTTTACTGAATACTAACTTGTACGGTGACATACCAATTGCCGTTTTGTACACTGTTCTATATGCCCACAACACATCCTCCAAGTGCAAACTCTAATCCTTTCTTATTGGACCAACTATTTTCTCAATGACAAATTTAATTTCTCGGTTTGAAACCTCACTTGTTTTGTACACCGTTTTGTACACTGATCTTGTGTGTTACACCTAGGGTTGGATTCGAGTCGAGTCGAGCTCGGCTCGTAGCCAGCTCAGGCTCGACTCGATTTATTTATGGCTGGCTCGAGTTCGGCTCAAGCTCGACTCGAGCAGAACTCGGTTCGGCTCGAGTTTAACTCGTTTTTGGTTCGCCTCGTTTATAGCTCAGCTCGGCTCATTTTTCATATCAAAATGACATCATTTTGTATATATATATGGATCAAAACGACGTCGTTTTGTATAAAAAATTTTTAAAAAAATCTACCGAGCCAACCCGAGCCAGCTCGAGCTCGATTGAGGCGAGCAGAGCCCGACTTGAGCTCGATCAAGCCGAGCAGAGCCCGGCTCGTTTCGGGCTCGAACCGAGCCGAGCCGAGCTCAAGCTTGAGCTCGAGTTGGCTCGGCTTTATACCATATTTTTTTAGCAGTGCCTCCACTATTCGGTTACAAAAATACTTCCCTTAATCGCTAATCAGGGCCTTTGGAATACTGAACGTGCTGAATATGTTAGATTTAAGGAAACTTGGAACAACTTTAGAGTCATCAGTTCAGGCAGCTTTTGGTTCTACCTACTTTAAGACATAATTAACAACTAATAAAATATAAACGTAACCAAACGAATATGGAAAATGCCCCATGAAATTAATACCCCAAACATTAAAAATTTCACAAACTAAAATAAGAGTTTGAGTTATTTCATTTTTCTGTGAAATATTACCTGTTTTCTGACAATGTTCACAAGATTTGCAAAAAGAGTAAGGGTCTCGAAATAAAATTGGCCAGAAAAATCCACAATCCAAAAATTCTCTTACTGTCCTTTTGGCTCCAAAATAACCTCTACAAGCATATGAATTGCAAAAGGTAATAATAGAAAACATTTCAGTTTCAGGTGCGCACCTTCTTATAACCTGATCAACGCAATGTTTCCACAAATACGGATCATCCCATACGTAATACTTTGCATCATTTTTCAATTTGTCTCTTTGAGCCTTAGATAAATTAGCTGGCAGTATATTAGTAATCAAATAATTCACAATGTTTGCATACTGGGGCAGCCTGCAGCTTGCTGAAAATAGCTGCTCACTAGAAAATTGCTCTTGCAGATTCTACTCTGTTTTCACATGAACCAAACGGCTTAAATGGTCAACAATAAGATCCTTTTGTCCAGTTTTATCCTTGATCTCCAGGTCAAATTCACTCAGCAGAAGAATCCATTTTATAATCCTTGGTTTTGCCTCCTTCTTTGTTATCAAATACCAAAGGGCTGCATGATCAGAATAAATAACAACTTTAGTACCCAATAAATAAGAATAAAAATTTTCAAATGCAAAAACAACAGGCAAGAGTTCTTTTTCAGTGGTTGAATAATTTTTTTGTGCATCATTTAATGTCATTGAGGCATAATATATAACATGCGGTGCCCTTCCAACTTGTTGGCCCAAAACAGCTCCTACGACATAATCACTCCCATTGCACATTATTTCAAATGGAAGACTCTAATCAGGTGGTTGAATTATTGGTGCAGAAGTCAGCAGCTGCTTCAACTTGTCAAATGCATTTTTACACCCTTCATCAAACTCGAAAGTCATATCTTTTTACAGCAATTTGCATAATGACAATGCAATATGTGAAAAGTCTTTAATAAAGCATCGGTAGAAACCTACATGGCCAAGGAAATAACGAACTTCTCGCACACTAGCAGGTGAGGTAAAGATTGAATAATATCAATTTTAGCCTTATCTATCTCTATATCTCTAGCTGAAACTATATGCCCCAAAACTATACTTTGCTCAACCATAAAATGACACTTTTCAAAATTTAAAACAAAGTTAGTTTCAATGCATCTTTATAAAACAAGTGCGAGATTGTGCAAATAATTATCAAATGAATCCCCATGAACAGTAAAATCATCCATAAAAATTTCTATAATGTGTTTAACATAATCTGAAAATATACTGACCATACACCTTTGAAAAGTGCTCGGTGCATTACAAGCTCTGAATGGCATTCGTTGATATGCAAAGGTTTCAAAAGGGCATGTGAAAGTCGTCTTTTCCTGATCTTTTGGAGCAATTGCGATATGAAAGTATCCTAAAAAACCATCTAAAAAATAGTAGTAAGCTTGGCCAGCTAGCCTTTCTAACATTTAATCAATAATCGTCAATGGAAAATGATCTTTATGGGTTACAACATTTAATTTCCTATAATCGATACAAACCCACCACCTATTTTGAACTCGAGTGGATACCAATTTATTATTTTGATTTTTTACCACTGTGATGTCGGTCTTCTTTGGTATAACTTGAACAGGACTGACCCACTCGTTATCTGAAATTGGATAAATTACTCTGGCTTGAAGTAACTTCAAAATTTTCCTTCTTTACTTCTTCTATCATTGGCGAATTCAACCTCCTTTGTGGTTATCGAATTGGTTTAGCTCTATCTTTAAGAAGAATGCGATGCATGTAGGTAGAGGGACTGATTCCTTTAAACTCCATGGTCAGCATGCCTTTATGAACATCAATTTTTGTTTTAGCTATTTTTAGAAAAGGTTTTCCTAACAAAATAGGTGCAGATTGATCATTATTTTCCATGTCAAGAACATAAAAATCAACTAGAAAAATTAACTTGTCATTAACCTGAACAAGAACATCTTCAATCAACCCCTTAGGATATGCATTCGATCTATCGACCAACTAAATAACTACGCCAATTTTTTCTAAAGGTTTAAGATCAATAGCAAAATAAATGGAATATGACATTACATTAAAAGATGCTCTTAAATCTAACATGACCTTTTCAATTTTAGTGCCACTTATTATGTAAGGGATGTAAAACATACCTAGGTCTTTACATTTTTCAGGAAGACTTTTTTGAATTATGGCTAAAACATTTTCTCCTACCTTTATTTTTTCACACCTTTTGAGCTTTTGCTTTCTTTTCACTGTATACAACTCTTTCAAAAATTTAGCATAGTGAGGCACTTGTTTGATTACATCAAAAAGTGGGATATTGACTTCACAGCTTTGGAAGGTCTCATATAAATCTACATTGCATTCATACTTCAGATTTAAAGCTTCAAGAAAAGGAGGAACAGGTTTATATTCGCTGAAAGAAGGATTTTTACCTATCACTACATTTTCGGAAGAATTATAGCGAGGCACTGTTTTTTGCTTGTTGCGTTGGTGCATGTGGTGTTTTAATCGACATCTCTAACTCTTTTCCACTATTCAACACTATTGCACTAACATTCTCCTTTGGGTTCACCATAGTTTATGATGGTAGTTTGCTTGAATTTTGTGTTTCCAACCTACTGATTACAGTAGCCATCTGACTCATTTAATTTTTCAGATTTTGAATGTTGGTTCCAGTTTCTTACTGAAATTTCACAGTATTAGTAGCCAACATTTTAACAATATCTTTAAGAGATGTACCTGAATCAGAATTTTGAATTGGTTACTACTGTCTAGGAATGTAAGGCTACTGGTATGGCTAAAAGTTATTCGAAGGTTGATTTGCATGTGCATTCTCATAACAAAGATTAGGATGATCTCTCTAACCTAGGTTGTAAGTATTCGAATAAGGATTATAATTATGATTTCGTTGTTGTTGTCATAGAAATCCATCTACTGCATTAGCTTGTTCAAAGTAGTCCTCTTGAAGTGTTAGACACATATCAATTGGATGCCCCTCCCCACTTAACAGATTTCACAAACTTTTGCTGCCTCCATTTTTATATAGCCATTTGACATATAAGAACAGTTAGATCATTAAGTCGTTTTTCAATAGAAGAGACATTTACCTTATTGAAACATTAAGATTAATGGTCCGATCTATTCCCGAATTGTTATGAATTTGATGCCATGTTTGCAATTAAATTTCAAGCTGCTTTAGGTGCTTTGTCAGCCAATGCTCCACCACTCACTGTATCAATCATATTCTTATCATTTGATAGGAATCCTTCGTAGAAACATTTAATAAGGAGATAGTCACTAATTTGGTGATGTGGATAACTTGCACAAAGTTTTTTAAAGTACTTTTAGTATTCATATAAAAACTCTCCACTGTGCTACCTAATGCCACAAATTTCCTTTCTTATGTTGGTAGCTCTTGATCCTAGAAAGAATTTCTCCAGAAATTGCCTTTTCATCTCATGCCAAGTGGTGATACTTCCAACAGGGGGATAATAAAGCCAATCTTGCGTATCATCTTTCAAAGAAAATGGGAAAGCTCTCATCTTGATTTGTTCTTTGGTTACTCCATTCGGTTTCATACCTGTGCACACCACATGAAATTCCTTTAAATATTTATGAGGATCTTCACCTGCAGAGCCACGAAAAATAGGTAGAAGATAGATCGGTCCAAATTTTAATTCAAATGTAGTATTAGCATCTAAATTAGGAAAAGTAATGCAGTGTGGTTGTTGATTCAAATCTGGAGCAGCAAGTTTTCTTAAAGTCCGATTCTCAGCCATGTGTTCTTTTGTTTCATAAGTAGATCTGTGTGTTTGCAGTCTCCTTTTTGCTTCTTTTCTTAGTCCTTTTACATTCTTTTCAATCTTTGGATCAAGTTGTAAATCAGCTTGTTTCAAAGATTGTGCAACAAACATGCAAATTAAAAACTCCCTGGTAATGGTGCCAAAATTTGATAAGTGCTGTTGTCGACATCCAAATTAAAATCCTAAATTCTTGCAACAAAAATGTAGTAAAGAAAAATAGGGATCGTTCCCTCGAAGAGTTTTAATTAGTACGTCATCACAAATTAATCAAAACAAGGAGATAAAAGGGGGATTTTGAATTGAATACAATTTATAATTAAAAATAAACAAATAAAAATTCGGTGAAGTAATCTGAAAGGAATTAATCAATTTAACAAACCTTGGTCTACGGTCACTTCTACCATTAGAACTACGTTTGATCATCGACAACCAAAAATATCAAATTAATTATTTCAATATTCATTGTGGTATTAAATTTACCTATTCTTCCTTATGATTAGTTAACCAAAAACATGTATTTCAGTTAACCCTTACTGATTAACAACTCGGATACGATCTCGAATTTAATTAAACAATAGCATTAAGAATTGGAAAGACCAACGAAGCAAGACAATACAAGGGTACAACATTGCATTTAATCTAGTTGAATATTTTCCCTAGAAATTATAGTTTCTAGCGCAACAAACAATAAATCCCTGTTGCCATTTCGATTAGATGGCTTGAACAATTACAGATTCAGCATCTAAACAAGCATTAGATCGTATCAATCAATAAACTAATCGCGCGCCTTAGCAATCAACTAATACAATCATAGTAAATAATCCAGGAAAATAATCAATACTTGAAGAATAATTAAAAGAAGCATTAAAAAACAAAACTTAATCTCACAATTCTTGTAGTTCCATAGTTTCAAATCCCTTCAACCAAGAGAAAATATTCAACTACTGTAAACTATATTTAGCTCTCTAATCCTCCAAATTACAATGATCACTGCCAGTAAACTAAAAATACAAATATATATATTTTCTCCATACTAAAATCTAGAAATAAAAGGTAACACTAATCTCCTAATTCAGCAAAGTAAAGGTGATACATATCTTCCCAAAAAGAAATGAGAAGATATATATTTTAATTTATATCCTTCTTCCAAAAATATTCTTCCTTATCTATCTCAATTAATCCCCTTTTCCAACTAATAATCATCCCTTTTTTAAGAAGCAAATCTTGATATTTTGTGGAATTTTTCAACTGATTTGGATGTCCAGATTTAATTTTTGAATTCTGCTTTCGTCATTTCACGTGCCCACGCCTAGTTAGCATCATGGATTTTGTAGATTAATAGGTCTGCTCTAATTTTTAATCTTCTTGGTCCAACTTACTCCAAAAATATTCAAAGCTTCCTAAGTGCAAAAGATAAATAATTTCATTAGATTGAATTAAATTTTCACACAACATAAGGGAATTAGAACTTAAAATAATAACAATTAACGACATTATCACCAAGCATGATAGAAATAGAACTAAACCCAGGAATAAAAATTAAGGAAATTTGTGACCAAGTCGATATAACTCTTCTAATTCCAAGAAATCTAACTTTAAGAAATTTACATTCTCCTAGGAGTTTATTTTCTGAAAAAAGAGATAAGGTAGGAGTAAGTGCACCGATAATAAATATACTAGAGAAAGACATAATAGACAACTCAGATGTAGATTGTCCCATTTTAAGGAACTTATCAACAAGAAAGATAGTTGGAAACAAATCTGTTCAAATACCAGGATATGAAAAAGAAGAAGACACTTCATCATATCAATGCAAATGATAATGAATCATAAAATTCATTGTCATGCACTGGTACAAGGAACAATAGAAACTTGTATCACAGCGAAACAAGAATTTCTAGAATATAAGCCTTATACTTTTGATAATCTAGTAGATATAGGAGCTACTAAATACATGGCGTGAGGTACTGTTTTCTATAAGAATTATGGAAATAGTTAGAACAACTTATCATAAATATAGTGGTTGATAGAGGACAAAATGTGATTACGAAATTTGTCCAAAACATAACCATACTATTAAACAAGAAAAAGTTCGTACTGAGAGAAGTCTTATTATTAGATTATCTTGAAGTCGACTTTATTATTGGAAACTTATTTTTGCATGGACAAGCAAAAGTGGGACCGTCTATCTAGGATAATGATTATGTTATCCTAGAAGGATATACTATTCCTATTTTTGCAAGGCCTGATATAGCTAAAGTTAGAAATGGCTTTAGCTCTAAAAAGTTAAAGCCAAAAACTAAACACATCATTTTCTTTAAAAAACCTAAGAGATATAGTGGACAGAAGAAGTTGAGCTGAGAAGAAATAGGAAAATGACCTGTAAAAGGATATTTCAGAAAATTACCCAAGGTAGGTCGCATGAAGAAAGAACTTCTGGAGCATATCTTGATAAGTAAGAAATTTTTGAAATATCTGAAGGTCATGAGAACTTTTTAAATCTCGAAGATATTAAAAGATGTAAAAAGGAACTTTCACCTTGTTTTAATGAAATGCCATTAAAACTATGGAAAAGGAACGGTATATTTGCTAAATTAAAACTAAAAAACCTGGATGATAGAGTCAAAATAGACTCCCAATGACACTCTTCTGATACAAAAGAGGAATTTAGAAAGCAAATACTGGAATTAGTAGCTAAAGGGCTAATACGAGAAAGTAATAGTCTTCACTCTTCGCCTACTTTTATGGTGATAAATAAAGTAGAGCAAATTAAAAGAAAAGCTAGGATGGTCATCGACTATAAGATTTTAAATAGCAAAACAATAGATGATGCCTATAAAATAGCTAACAAATCGACTCTATCAAAAGATGTAGGCTATATGATAATTGAGAGTGATACTTCTGATTACTATTATAGGGCATTTGGTTGGAGTTTTTTAAGATTACCTTGGTAATCTATCTTTTATTCCTTTGTTTAGTTTATTAGTAATAAAAGATTACAGTAATTTTCTATTACTAATACTGACGTGGCAAGTAATATAGGTGGTAATCTGATTACCACCTTCACCTTAGGTATTTAAAGATTACTGAGGTAATCTTGAGTTTATTATAATTATATTATTATTTATTAATTTTTTGAGATAAAAATATATTTATTTTTAATTAATATGATAAATAATATAAAAATATTTAAAAATAATTATATTCAAGGACATTTAAGTAAAATAATTTACTAGTAATCTTTTATTACCTTTAACCAAACACAATAATTATTTATACCTACCAAATTTTATCAAACATAGTAATCATTTATACCCAGTAATTTTCTAAGTAATCTATCTTTAAGGTAATATTTCTATTTTGGTAATAAAACATTTCTCAAACCAAATGCCCCCTTAGGGAGGAGTTCTTAAAGCCAAGGGAATTGATAATATTGAACAAATAGTTCAGTATGCATTAAGAAAATTCTTGGCTACAGAAATAAATTATTCTACTCATGAGAAGGAAGTTTTAGTAGCTAAAAAATGCATTGATAGATTTTGATTATTCGTAATCAATCAGAAATTCACTTTAAGGACAGATTCAAAGTATTTGACTTCATTTATGAAATTGCCTTTAAAGGATGACAAAACTAGATTAATTAGATAAAAAATCTGGTTTGCTAAATATAGAATTAAGATTGAATGCATTTCTAATCAATCTAATTTTATAGTAGACTTTTTATCCAAGCCTATACGAGATGATGCATCAAAAGGAAACTGGAAGATGGTTCTCCTATTCTAAATGCCAGTCCATGATCCATTTAAGGAGAAATTGTCCAAACAGGAATACTCTACCAAAACAAGACCAAAAGGATAAATCCTTGAATACTGTTATTAAATAGGTAATTACTACTCTAGGAAGAAATATTGTTTCTTTATAGGAAACAAACTCTACTATCAAGATACAGGAAACACTTGTTGCACCACAAGGATTGATACGTTCTAAGTTCTCGCATTCACTGTAAACATATATTTTTGATTGGAGAAATCCCAAATATCAAAAAGTCAGCACAACAAGCATGGTGGATACACAAGAAAAGCTCGTAGTGCAAAATTTAGAGGAACTGTGATAAAAAGAGGAACTCTAACACAAAGAGGAACTTCGAAATTAGAGAATGTAGTAATAAGAACTCTATGTTAGATAGAGGAAAAGAAATTGTTGCTACAGATACCAATAAGAAGCAGAACTCCAAAATGATTGGAGGAAAACCTAAAAAAGTTGAAAATGTTAAAAGATAGGATAAAACAACTGCTGAAAAACAGGATAAAATTGTTGAGAAACATGAAAAGGAAAAAAAAGAAGTACAGGAAAAGACAAATATTGTAGATTGATTCAAATTTCCTGAACACCTTAAGCTAACAGAAGTTAGTAAAGCATTATGGGATGACTTAGAAGCTCAGTGTCGAATCATCGTTGCAACAGGTTTAGGGCTAGTAGAGCTTAGTCAATTAATGCAAAAACTAGCAAATAGACTAAACGTCAATTTTTTGGAGACAATTGTTTCTAAAAACTAGGATATTCAGGGACATAGCTAATTTTGCTATGCCTCATCTTGATCTAATTACTTTAGAAACATTAATATCTTCATGGTAGAAAAGAAAGGTAAATGATCTTTGACAAGATTATCTATATTCATAGATGAACCTATGGAATTACATGTTCCATGAAAACTTTTTAGGAGAGGAAATTGTGAACAACTCTTAAAAAGAGAATGGATTAATGTAATGGAAATTGATGTGCAGTAAGCGATGGTAGACCCTCATATACCAAACGCTGTGAAACAAGCATTGTGTGTATTGGATAGAAAAATCCACACCTTGTATTATCACCTCTTCTATTCAAGAAAATGATAATGTTCAACCTATACAAATATGGGAATTTATTGTAGGAGAACCATGGTATGGATGAATGGTTTGAGAGGATGTATCAATGGGACGATACGCACTATAACAAATAATTGAAAACCTTAATAAAGAGGACTAGTATTTGACAAGAATCCATAGAGGAAAATTGCTACAAGTTCAATCCATAATTGAAGAAATTCTATAAAAAAATATTACAGTTCACAAGGATAAAGGAACTATAGCAACACTACCTAGCAAATAAGCGAAAGTTCAAAAGACTCTGTTCAAGGGAAATCGAGCTCAACTCCAAGAAATAGCAGATGGATTTAGAATCCAAAATATATCTAAACAAAGTCTGACGGAAACAACAAAAGATACTCTTCGACTCATATTAACTCAGGAAGTTGAAAATAAAGCTCAAGCCTAAGCTAAAGCCCAAAGCAAAACCCAGACTGAGGAAGAGGAAAACAAGAATGTTTTTGGACTCTTTATGGATTCACTAGAAAAGCCCAACTTTTTCTAGGAACCCAAAAGAGAAATTAGGAGATTTGCTCAACCTATAATAAATGATCAACACGTGGAATGTGACGTGTATGGAAAACAGATGGAAGGTCAAGATGTTGTTGACACTTAGGAATCTACGACTGAGATGTTGCTAGCATACTTCCGTAAAAATATACTTTAAAATATTATGTAAAACACATGGGAGACATAGACCCCAGTGTTCGGTTATAAAAAGTTGTAAATATTTGTTTATTTGCGTCGACTGATGAGCCATCTATAAAGTTAGTAATAAGCTTTAATAATTTTGTGTACGGACTCAACAAAGAATGAAGTCCAAAATACTTTTTCTCCCTTCTATATAAAGAGGGAACTTGTAAAATATTGGAAGAGTATAATTTAAGAGGTTTTTCTATAAACTTGCGATCCTCTTCAAGAATTGATCAAGGTACTTTTTAAACTCTTCCCATTATATTATGATTCATACATATTATAATAATAGAATTGTTTAATTTTTATTGAGATACATACTTGGTATAATGAAAATGATTAATTAAGTTTTGATGAAAGGCAATTTATAATGCTTTTCAGCATAACAAACCATTTTTTGCTCTTATTTCGGTGAAGGTTGAATGGAGGGGGAATTTCAGTGGGAGCTCGAACCTTACGCATCCATTGGTATGCATCACAGCAACTAGTGTGCTCAGAAATGGCTAGTGTAGCGATGTAGGCAGACTTTTTGTCACGGCCGTGATGACGACAATCTGCGGCTTAGGGTCGAGTGGTTTCAGTGTTAACGTAGATAAGATTGTATTATAATGATAATAAAAATTTGTCAAACTGAAAATTTAATTACTATATTAATTTTTCTATTTTATCTTTATCTTTGACAAAATTTATTAATAAAAACCTTTGATAAATTGGTATATGGACGTTTAAAAGTTAACCAATGAATATTTGTCTATAAATTAAACTTTAGTGGGAATAACTCTTCTTACCTTTAATATATGATTGATGGTTACATATGTAATGGTACATATATTATAGAAATATTCAATTTCAAGGAAAGATACTAAGTAGTTTTTAAAATTAATATTAGTGAGAAGTGAAAATATATTTAATACAATTTTTCTTGTTGAATTGTTATTCACCTTTAGGGGGTGTTTGATTTGGGTAATGTTTTATTACCAAAATAGAAAGATTACCTTGAAAATATATTACTTAGATTACTGGGTATAAATGATTACTATGTTTGATAAAATTTGATAGGTATAAATAATTATTGTGTTTGGTTAAAGGTAATAAAAGATTACTAGTAAATTATTTTACTTAAATGTTTTTGAATATAATTATTTTTAAATATTTTTTATATTATTTGTCATATTAATTAAAAATAAATTTATTTTTATCTCAAAAAATTAATAAATAATAATATAATTATAATAAACTCAAAATTACCTCAGTAATCTTTAAATACCTAAGGTGAAAGTGGTAATCAGATTACCACTTATATTACTTATCACGTCAGCATTGATAATAGAAGATTACTGTAATATTTTATTACTGACAAACCAAATAAGGGAATAAAAATAGATTACTAAAGAAATCTTAAAAAACTCCAACCAAACGCCCCCTTAATGAATATTGCAAAGCCAACAAAGACTATTTTCATTTTTCAAAGACAATAATATTTCGGTTAACATTTCTCACTAATATAATTAGAAAGATGTCTTTCAAATTTCATGGAAGGAAAATGTGAATGAGGCAAACCATGAAAGGCAAAAGATTGTTCAACCTGAAATCTTTTATACAAACTCTGAACTGCCGTGCGTTATAAAAGTAATCAAAACTCCTTCACAAAGGATACTTGTATTTATGCATAGATTAATATTTTCGTATTGAAGGAATATTTAAACTATTTTCTTATAAATGATGTTAATATGAGTCAAATTTTCTTGAGTGTCGGATAAGTCTTTTAGAGTCGAACCAACTATAATGAACAGATAAAATCATAGGTTTAATGACCGATCACATAATCATTAGATTAGATCAGTTAAAAATAGATCGATTTTTTTCTATAGCTTCAAAAAGAGTCATTGCAGAGATATCAAGACTTGAGAGCAGTAGTTAAGCTATGCTGGCTACAACTAAAGAGAGGGGCATGGTTTGAAAAAGAATTATTTACACTTTCCCACAAAGGTTTCAACTTAAAACACTTAGCTCACCCAAAAAAATCTCCATTAAAAATTAAAATGTTAAGAATAAAATAATAATTTTCCCATTTATAACTTTGACAAAAAAGTAGTTTTACATATTATACCTTAATATTTTAAATAAGACATTTAACTCTTTACAGGTTTAAAAACTTGTCATTTTGTTCTTTTGATTATGTTTGAAAACCCTACTTATTAAAAGTGCCAACCATCTAATATCAAACCCAACAAAATTGCCACTAATCTTGGCCCAAACCCATTAGAACTACAATATAATACTAGCTTAGCTCAACTCGGCGTTTAACTTAATTTGAGCCAAATTTGAACTTTAACTTCAGGTTAGCTTTGAGTTCAACTGAGATCTTCCTTTGACGATATGATTCATTTCATTAATGTTAATATTTATTTTACTAATGATGTTATTTATCCTACTATTAAAAACTCTCTATTAAACAAACTCAAAATTAAACTGTTTATTATAGATATGAGTTAAGCTTAAACTAATCTATGTTTGAGCTTGGTTTGACTTTAATCCAACTTTACATCGAGCCACCCAATCCTGAGCCTATCAAAACTATCAAAAATGATAGTTCAATTTTTTTTTTTTCAATTTTGAAAACATATAGTTCGATCTTTACAACTCAAATTTGAAAAGTCTATCCTTTGACTACCAGTTGTCACCTATTCAAACCCAAACCCACCAAAGCCTCCCCCTGCTTAAATCCAATCTCATCAAAACTATGAACCACCTGAACCTACTAAATCCATCTAGAGGCAATGATGTTGATAAAAAATTTGATATGTAAAAAATTATTTTATATTTTTTTAAATTTGGAATTGTATGTTAATTTTGAAAAATGATATAATTAGAAAAATATATAATATTTTTTTTTTTTTTTTGACAATTTGTTCTGAATAAAAAAGTGAGTTAGGTATATAGCGGGTGAAAAAGACGGTAAGTCCCAACATTGGATTAGAAAAGTTCGTGGCTCTTTGAAAAATAGAGTATATTGCAAGCTGAACATTTATCACATGTAGGAGAACAAAAATCCGACAAGGGGTGGCTTGTAGCTCCAAAGGCTGAAGCCAAAGTTGCCAACACTCAACCGACCAAGTCCCGCTGGCCTATCACATCTAGCCTGAGCTTTTTGATTTTCCAAGCGTGAATTACAGCTGGTAGTATACAATGGTTGACGTTGTACCTTTTGGCTAAAGCTTGAATCTCAAGGCCTATTTGTTTGGTTTCCATGTTGATTTTTTATGGACAGAAAGCACTTTTTAGTTCTGACTTTTCTGTATAGAGATTCTATCTGGGTTATTAGTCTTTTTCTGACTTTAAATATTTTAAAGAGGAATTTAGAAGAAAGGTAAACAAGCTTCATATTTTCTTCTTAAACAACAAGGCTTGGAGACAAAAAGACATTACAAAAATTTCCAGTTAGTTTCTCTCTCTCTCTCTCCCCTCTGTGCTTCAATACAATGAAATTTGCTGTTCTTTCTTTTAGTTTCTTTCTGTTGTTCTCCAAATTTATGCGAATTCTACATTTTTGTTAGAGACCTAAAAAGGAAACCCAATTCAAAGGGTTGAGATTACAACTTAAACTAATCTTTGCTTACCGAGCATCAGAGTCCAAGCAAGATGTAGTAAACAAGAGTGATAGGAAGAGCTATTAGCATTCCAAATATGACCCTGCAACAAATTTAAATTACAAAACAAGTTAAAATAAAATAAAAAAGTTAAGTAACACAATTATGAACCATCATTGATGCATGCATGCTTGTACATGTAAAATGTGCAACAAGCTCTTATTCTGTCTGTATAGAACTTAATGGGTTGAGTGAATGTGCATCTGTTAAAAAGCAAGCAAGAACACTATCACGTTCATATCATAATGACCAAGCATAAGGTTAAAGAATATCTCTGGTTGGACAACTAGCAATCCACAATTGCAGAGCATTGTCTTCATGAACTGGGGCATGGGTATGCAACTTTTGATAAATAAAGGGGATTCAACAGAGCTAAAATATACAAGTGAATAAAGCATAGTTTGGTACGAACGCTGTGCTCAGTATGTCAGGATGAACATTGTATTCCTTAGCAAAGACAAATGGCACTATTCCTTGAGGAAGGGCAGCCTGAAAATTCAAAACACAGAATCAGCTCTAAAACAAGATTATATCATGCATGGTTTAGCAATTTGTATTTTGTCCTGTTTACCTGCACAATAGAGATACGCAATAATTCGCCACGTAGGCCAACAGCAATGGAGGCAGCAGCCATGACAGCAGGACCAGTGAGGAATCTAACAGCCATAGCAAAGGTAGCAATTGAGGTTCCACAGGCAATAATCCTTGGCTGTAATGCCATGAACAAACCTACAATACATAAAAGATTACGAATAGTAAGTTTCAAGCAACAAAAGAACATTTTCTAAAGGTAACATATTGCATTGACATAAGAATAAAATCTTGAATAAAGTTTTAAACCAACATACCTAGACTAAACATGGCCATTCCAAGACCAGCATCAGACAGAATGGCTATTGACTTAGCAATTATTGCAGGCATCTCTACATGCCACCTGCAAAACCAGAGAATTTATATAAATTTTTGGCCCTCAAACAGGACTATTTCAAACTGAAATGATGATTTAGTTTTTGCATACTTGAATGAGACAAGAGACCATGTAAGACCAATGAGGCTGGAGTAAGTGTTAGGATTCCTAATGAGTTTTCGCCACACCATAATCAGAATGAGTCTGGTCATAACACTAGCAGGTGGCATAGCAGTTGGCTTGGGTTCACCACGAGCACCAGCTTTTGGGCGAAGCTCAGCTGTGGAGCTCGAACCAAGTTTAGAAAGTACCGGCCCTTCATGGTCAACTCCATTCTTAGCCGGCTTGTTTCCAAAACTGAAATCATCTCTTCCGAACTCATCATTATCTAAAAACCAACAGAAAACCAGAATGAAATTGTCATAAGTGCCACAAGAGAAAATAGAAAGATAAAAGAGTTCTTTATATATTAAGTAAAAATAACAAACAAAAGCGATCATTTAAACTGAAAACACCACCTTATAAAATTAATCACATATTAAACGAAAGAAACAGGACTCTGTTTTGGAACGTATCAAAACAAGCCAATACTAGGGATAATATGCAAGATAAAAAGACAAATACAGTTAACGTAGTAGTTGAGAAACAACAGACAAACCCAACAAGCCCTACTTCACCACATCAGAAAATAAAGTAAAACAAGTCCTCCAATCCAAAACCAAAACTCAAGACAAATACAGTTACCACAATAGACGCAACATTCCAAAATCTACTACACCTGAAAATTAATTTACAACATAGTCACAACAAACAAGAAACAGCCAAAAAAAAAAAGCCAGCAATAATCAATGCCCAGAAACTAACTCTTCGAAAGATTAGAGTTCATACCTTTCTGGTGAGGAATTCCACCAAGCTCATTCCCATATTCAGCTCCACCTCTGAACACATGAATCCCAGCTTCTGATACGGGAGAAGCACTTGAGCTCCAAACAAACATATGTAAATCCTTGCCATTTTCACTACCATTTGTCTTCCGTTTGGCACCTGGCCCGGCCACAGGAGAGAATATTCCTGCTGTTGTGGGAACTGGATAAGCACCTCCACTGGCTCTATTCCCATTACCAAATACACCCACTCCATTTTCTTCATCAAAACCCAAGTTCCCAAAGTTTGATTGTCTTGGGCTCACATTGCTCATATTTTTTCCATTAATCATGCAATAGAAATCGGTATTGTTGAAACTAGAGCCTCTTGGGGTTGGGTTCCTTGAAGACTGGAGAGAGTAAATCTCTGCATTGGTCAAGTTTGAAGGCCTTGGGGTTAAAGAAACGCCTGAGTTTGGACCGTGTGATCTTCTGGAGAAAATTTCTGATCTTGAACTTGTTGACTTTCTCACAGTAACGTGAAGCTTACCATCATCACCAACTTCGGCCTCAGTTTGTAATGGTTCTTTGCCATCCAAAGAAATGACATCAGAATCAACTCTAAAGGAGATAATGGAGCCAGCAGTGTCAGGAAATTGTTCAGCAATTAAGAGCCTAGCTCCTCTGTATTCAAACAGAAAGAGCATCAATGTATACCATATAATACATTGAAGCACAACTATTTGAACCATTAGGGTCCCTGAGTAGTCTCCATACATTCCTTTCAACAAAGGGATGCCCATAACAAGAGTGTTAGGCAAAGTAGAAAGTGAGAACAGAGTTATGGACCATTCAAGAGAACCTCTAGAGCTGGCTCTTGACCAGATGGCCAACGCCACCAAGACTATAGTCTTCTGAAAAGTATCAGCGGCTATGAACCTGAAGTTCATGGCATAAGGGTTGTTGGTGGAGATAAAGTGAAAAGACAATAAAGGCACGGCAAAGAGAGCAACAAATCTGTTGATGCCCGAACACTGATCGGGGCTAAAGATTTTCCACCATTTGACAGAGCCATAAGCTAAGATCATGGCCACATAAAGCGGCACAACGGCTGTGAGCACATGGTAGAGATCTGTCACAGTGATCATTGGTGCTTTTTTTCTTTCTTTTCTCTGGCGGGTTTCTGTGATGGGTTTTACAAGATACCCAGATGAAAAAATGAGTTGAGTCTTTCAGAAAATGGAACAAAAGCGTAGTCTTTGTGATGTTCAAAGAGTTTTGGACCGATTTTCTCAGGCCTTCTCGTCTGACAAAACCAGTCCTGAAAGCCAAAGGAAGATGAGTCAGTGGAGTAAAGAACTATATGTAGAGCAAGAATCAACCCATTTAAAAGAGCTAAACAAGTAGAAAAACGGTAGCAATCACCGTAAAGATATAATTTTTATGGCGAGTATAGAGTGAGGAATGCCTTTCACAATCCTTTCGGATGATCGATGAGAAATACAAAGACAGAGTCAAAAGTGTGAAATGACCTTTGTTTCCAGTCTCCAACCATTAATAATTTAGAAATTCAAAAATAAAAAACAAAATTTATTTTCTGCAGTGAGATTGGCCAGTATATTATTATTATTATTCAAGTTTCAATTTTGATAAATATAAAATATTCTTGATTGCATTTTGTTATTTCGTGATATTCCATCATAAAATATTCTTGGGGATAATATTTTATGTTTGAAGTCATAAATTCAATAAATAAGAGAAAGAGAGATACCATGCATTTGAGTCAAAAATATAAATTATAATAAGAATTTTATTTTGGATGGTTATTGTCGCTAAAGTGGGACGGTGTAACAACTTTATGCAAAGCATTCGGAATACTCAAATTTTGATCTTTAAGATATTTTGGAAACCAAATTCTTAATTCGATTAGAGAATTCATTACGAGGAAACAAAAAAGATATTAAAATATTGAATAATATTATATATATATATATTTATTTTAGATATACAATTATTTACATATTTATATATATTATTATATTATTAAGTGTTATTTTATTTTTAGTTAAAAATCACTTAATCATGTAATGATACATATAAATATGTATATATTTATATACCTAAAATAAATACACAAATTTTATTATAAAATATTTGGTTTGTAATATTTGAATTCATCAACCTTAAATGGTTTTACTTTTGTTGTGTCACTTATCTAATTGAGAAAATTGTATTTGAGGCTTCCAAAATATACGAGTTTTCAAAGGTTTTACTCAAAAATATTTTGTCATTTTTAGATAGTATAAATATAATAAAATTATGTATCCAACTTTATACATAAATAATTATATATCATCATATAATTAAATATTATTTTATCTTTAATTTTTAATTATCAAATAGCATAATAACATGTCATTATCTGTGCACAAAGATTTACACATAACTATGCTCATATAAATAACACTTTTCATCTAAATTCAAACTTTATTTTAAAAAATAAAAGGGATAAAAGGGAAAATAACAATTTTATCACCCACTAATTTTGAAAAAAAAAAAAAAAACCATCTTTCCAAACCAGGCTTGACTTAAATATTTTGAAAATAATAATTTGACCTTTAATAAAATTTGAAAACTCTCAATTCAATTCCTAAGGTCTTTTGAAAACCCTAGTCGTTGCACCACTTGTTTAGAAATTATCATATTCATCTCATATTAAAAATATTATCACGATCCAATGGTTTGTAATATAACATTTGCACCCTTAATTTGTTTAATATTGTTCAATTTTTTTGGTGTAACTATCACTTTTGAAATTATTAAGGGGCATAATGAAATTATAAGAATTTCAAGAAAAAAACTCCAAACTTTTTTCAAATTTTCAAAACCCCCTAAAATTACTTTAACACCCCTAAAATTTTCAAAAATTATAATTCATCCCAAACATATAAGTATAGTCATTGACACCTCTATCTATAATTCTACTAGTAAAATTACTACTATTATTTGTAATAATTCTCACCATAAAATTGGAAAGAGAGGAAAAAGGGAGTGAGAGTGATAGGAAAGGAAAATAAATAGATTTTTATATAATTTAGATATTTAAAAGATTTATTGTAATTTTTTGTTAATTTAGGTTATATGATAATTTTGAAAAATAAAATACTAGAGATAAAATTATAATCTCACTTTTTAACACTGTGTAAGTTTATTTTCATAAATAAGGTTTGATTTTGGATGGAAAAGTGTTATTCATATGGAGAAGGTTTTTAGGCCAAACCTTGGGTGGGAAAATGTACTTTACCGTAGGGAAATCAATTAAAATTGATTTTAATTGGGCTAAATGATAGTGAAAACACTACGTGAATTATATGGATATAACCAACAAAATGCATTTTATTGAATTTATCTATGTATATAAAGGTGTTTCGACTATTGTTAATTCAATTCAAAATTAATGTAGGAGTAAGAAAAGAAAGTAAAAGAGAGCAAATGATTGAAAATGTTAAAGAAATTATCTAAAAGAAAGAAAATGACATGACACATAATGTGACAATAAAAGATAATGTGACAACTTGTTTAGCAATGTAGTGTGGACGTGCAATCATGATATAAAGTCGTGTAAGAAACTTTATACATGTGAAATAAGGATTCCTAATTAAGGAGAGTTTGGTTTAAATCAAATTCCCTTATAAAATTTGGTTTAAAACAAATTTTTTAGTCTAATTTAATTAACTGAATTTTTTATTAATATTAATTTTCCTAATAAGTTTAATAGTCTTATTTTAATTTAAGAAATCAAGAGTTTTATAATTTTATTATTTAGAAAAGTTCAATTAAAACAGTTTTCATTATGTATTTAAGCTTTCCTCATCTACTTAGGAAAAAATAAGACATAAATCTTGTCATTCAAATGATCAATTCAAGTTACTAATAAAATAAATATTTCAGTTTTCTTAAGAATTTTTTGTAAATATTGTATAGAATTTTTATTATCTTTTTTTATCAATTGAACGATATCAGTCATAAGTGTCCTTATAAATGACATCATAACCCCATCAATGTTTTTCTTATATCAAAATTGTAATCAATATTATCCAACTCCAAAATCTTTGATTTTTCATCAATTTCTCAATCAAATTCATCTCCAAATGCATTACAAGATTAGGGTTAACTGATTTATTCAACTTTTTTAATGTTTATATTGATTATTTTCATTTCCATTTTACATATCCAATTTTTGTAATCAATATCATATTTTTGAGTTTGAAATTTGTTATTAGTTGATGGTAATTGCTTATTCATAAGACTAGGGTGTGATTTGTATGTAAAAACTAATAATTCTACCAAAAAATGATAATTTTTTTGTCATTAAGAAGTTTTAAGTTTAGGGTTAAATTTTCAAATTTTGATTAGTATATTGAAGGTTTTTCAAGTTTAAATTGATTATTAGATGATGAAAAATTATTTCTTCTTGTTATTTAATTTGTTAAGTGAAATGATAAATTTAATTGGAAATAAGACAATTTTCCTATCATTGATCATGAAAAACCCAGTTGGTTCAATCACGTCCACTTACTATTTATCATGCTTAATTACTGTATGCAAAACAAATAGGGGGCTAAATGTTAATTACTATTTGTGAAAAAATAGGTCTAGTTTTTATCATGGGCACGTTGATATTTTTCCCTGCCTAGTTATTGTTCATTATTCAGCCAAATTAGGGAGCAAAATGATAGGGAAAGCATCTACTTGGGGCAAATAGATATTTGCCACGCTCCTAGTTACTGTTCATCTATGATATTTGCTAAGACACGCCTACTAGAGGTAAAATGATACTTTCCTTTAAAAAAATACTTCTGTGTAATTTTTATTTATTTTTAATTTCTTGTGTTGCATTTGTTTTAACAATTTATTTTTATTTGTTTAATTTCATATATCAGCTTCAAGAGAATTAAAAGGTAAGAGGTTGATAAATCTAATTAATTTCAAGGATGGGCAATGTAGTTTTAGTGAAGTTCATTATTTTAGGGTGCAATTAACAGTAATAGGGCATAAGGACACCGTAAGAAAAAATTTGAGGCGTTAAGTCAAAGTCAAAGGCAATTAATCCGAGGAATGTGTTTTGGGCAATTTATTGATATGAAAAAGCATAGGTTTAGTGTTATGCTATTCCATTTGTTTTTTTTTTAAGACAAATTAACCATGAAGACTCCTCCCTAGAATTTTGGTTTTGGCTAAACAAAATGGACATTCAATTTAGTCCTTTTGAGTTTGCTTGATGACTAGATTGAGGTTTACTCATCAAATTGACATACAATCATATATGTCAATATTAGGGGTGAAACCACTAAAGAGTAGATATTTTCTAAAATGTAGTTAAATTTGTTATGGGGATTTGCATCAAATTTTTTAGGCATATGCCTAAAGGGATAGCAATGAGGATGTTGTCAAGTTAGTAGTTTTGTATTTTCTTCCCCATGGGTTTATGGGGGCAAATAATTGGAAGATGGTTTCGAACCCCCTTTAATTTTAGCAGATGATTCGGATGGTTTCAACCATTACCCATGAATTGTATGGCTTAGAATTTAAGGACTAGTATGATGAGGCAAGCTATACAAAAAAAATATGAAAATGTTGCCGCTCAATATTCACCCTTTGCAGAGGTTCCCTTACGCTTAATTATGCATTGATGGGTTTCCCTTTAGTGTTTTAGGTAAATATTCTTTGTTTTTTTTTTGTTAACTATTTCTTTCCATTATAGTTGACTAACTAAAAAAATTTATTTTCACTTTGTAGTTTTGGATTTATGAGGCTTACAAAACTTGTGGAATTTTGTTAAGAGCTTGGGATGTGGAAGAGTCTCCCGTATGTTGAAATGGAGGAGCAAAAATGTCCCAAGATAGGAGGACACACTTATTAATTTTAGAATGAAGGAGGTACATACTTAATAATTGATATGTTTCATTTTTAATTATTAATTTTACTTTTAATATAATATTATTAGCAATTTTTATTAAATTTATCATAATGTTATTAATGAGATTTTGCTTCCAACAAGTATAAAAAACGAAGCTGAGTGGTATTGACTTGTGTTAAAGTTCTTGGGCTACGATGATGTTGATACCACTTGCCTGTCCCTAACAATTTTGCCATTTTTTAGTCCGACAAGGATATCAAGCTGTGAGGAGCTAACATACAAGAATGTCCCATCAACATGCCTACTTGTTGTAGTGTCCCTTCTATCTTAACCTTGTCTCTTGTTGTGGCTTCACCCCTTGGTGCATTTTTGCCCTTGCTTAAGCTTTACCCCTTACTACAACTATGACTCATCTCATGGATCTAATTTTCGATATGATCTTCCAGGTTTAACATGGTTAGTTTTGGGATATGTTTGCCAGTTATAAACATATGGTATGGGGTCTCATAATGATTATTTAGGAGTTGTTTAATTGACGTATGACAACAATTGAGTCAATAGTAACATATATATGATAAAGATTGGCGACTCACACCTATGATCCTTTTATCGCAGGGGTAAAGAAAACATGTCCTTTTATATATATTTTTATTTAAATTATGTACTTGAATATAATGATTTAGTTGTTATTTATACAAGATGATGATATTGATGTTATTGTCAATATCCCTTCCTAAGAAGACCCATTAGGATCTGATGATAGTTCATTTCTGAGTGGTCATCCACTCATATTGTATGTTTATAGTTTAAAAAACAAGTGATATCAAGTTACTCCTTATAGAAATTTGATTAAGGTAAGGAAATCATGAGAGCTTAGTGTAGTCTAAGATGGTCATTCATGACACTATCAATCTACATATAACATTTCATAAATGGTATCATTCAACTTTGGATGACAACATTCATGAGGTTTTCCTTATTAGGCAACAGAGTAAATGATTATTCTTAATTAAGCTAATGTTATTCTTATTATTGTTTAAATATATCTTTGGCTACTACACCATCATTAATAATTGTCTACTAACAATACCTATACAGATTGGATAACTGTTAATACTATTTCACGTGCATGCGATTAGGTTCAATTGGCCCCACGTTCTTATTAAAGTTATTGATGAGACAATTGAAAAGAAATTATTTAGTTGATGGAATGTCTTGGATAAGGTAATATATAAATATAACTATAGTATTTAGTTCATATATTAAATGTCATGGATAAGTTTACTAATTATGTCCAAATCATAATGTAAGTATACATCCTTATCAACTTCAAGAACATGTATTAGGTATGTGGAGAAGTTTATCTTAATAGATATGAATCCTCAACTAGTTACACATTTAATCTTGACTTGTTTGATGACATAGTGAGTCCATACACATACTTGTCGACCATGATGATGCAGTCATGCTATTGATCTACTTTGGGACACATTAGGCAAATAAATGGGTTTAATATATTGATGTGAGTTGATATGCCATAATATAGTTGGTTCAAGCAATTATAAGGTCTTTACACTTCAGTTCATTGATTATCTAAGTCAATGACGTTTATTTGATTTCACTAGGGATGATTCAAAGAGTATGAGGAGTGTGTTAACCATTAGTCTTTTCCATAACCATGTATAGGTGTTTTGTATATATATGTTATGTATGTATATATATATTTGTACAGATTCACATTTATCTATTCTTATTGATATGTGTGTATGTATATGTATTATTTATCTGCATGTGTTTTATGTGTATCACATAATTGAACAAATACGTTAAAATGAACTCCAACAAGTAATGAACCATGTATGAGAGATAATATCACTTGTATATTACAATTCAAATGACAAAAAGATAAAGCTAACGTTTTATCCCTTTTAAGAGCTTCAAAGACAACCATAAACTTTGCTAACATCATATCTTTGTCATGATTCCGAACCATATTTCAATGTTTCCAGAGTCTTCTTTTTATTGTTTCGATTATATTTGATAAACAATTGATATCTTTGCTTGTTTGTTGCTTCAGTTGCAGTTTTGTATGTTTGGCATTGCTTAATGTTTGGAATTATTGCAATTTAGTATTCACTTACAACAATTGATTTCTTTGTTTGTTAATATTTTCGATTCATAACTAGTAAAAAATCATACTTCTTTAAGAGTTTAAATTTAGACATGGAAAAGTGAAATAAGGGTTATAATCACTTACATTTGTATGTTCTTTTTATTCATTGTCATATATGTGTAATTAAGAAAATACTTTACGTTAGATGGAATTAAGTATAACAAGTAATGAACACCATAAATTACAACCAATTAGAATGAAGGAAATTATATATATACATACATACATACATATATGTATATCACAACACTAAAGGCAATTGATGATAATATGCTTGTTGTGACTCAATTGAGCAAGTCTGACTTTATTAATTGATGATGATATATATATAGAAATTATGGCATATAATCAATGAAATACATATACAAATTATATATAGAAATTATGGCACATAAATCAATGAAATACATATACAATTACAAAATTTAACTATTCTTTGTGTTCATTTGATTGTTGTCCTTAACAACCTTATGACAAACCAAGACCACTCTATAATGAGGTATGCCAACTACCTTTGGCAAATACGTGTGAAGATGATTTACTAGCCACAAGGGTTGGAACTCAACAGTTAAGTCTAGTGTGTTCAAGTTGTTGGCATTGAATATAATAATTTTCTTTCATGAACTTCATCTTCATGTGATGGTTGTCTGTAATGATTTAACAATCAACCCAAATATTGATGTTTCATTTTAAGGGAAATATGTCATGAAAATTATCTAGATCAACCCAATCTGATTATTCTACCAAAAGATTAACATTTTCCATGTAAATAACCTATGTAACATTCGCAGGTACGTCTCAGGAGCAAAATAGTCATTTTGTCTATATTCATATGTTCATCTATGTTTATGGTTGAGTTGAGATGAATCAAGTCAAGTATTGTAAGATTAAAGTGAGGGATGACCATGCACAGCATAAGCATACCCGTATGTTGATTGCCACATCAGTAAGTGGATAAGTGTCACATTGTATTGAGTTTAAGTGATGAATAGTCATGTATGCAAGGCACACACTAGTTCATGGAATTACACGTTAGTTCTTTAAATTGGCAAGTTATGATAATTTTGGAGCATTCTTTATCCCTAAAATTATTATGCATAAATCCTTAGAGAGAGATTTCGAGAGTTGACATATCAGTAATTGTAATAGTAACTTCAACGAGACATTCTAGCAAGGTTATTGAGAACAAAAGAAGAAAGAATGAGAGATTTGGATTAGCTCCAAATCTTCAAGCAACAAAGTTAAGTAGGATTATCTTCTTTTATTTATGTGCGAATTTTAGAGGACTGAGGAGCTCTAAAATTAAGTTATTTTGGTAATCTGATGACTGTTAGATATTATTGATCAATGAACAATCAACTAGGGCATGAAGTTTACTCGTTCATGTTCTAAGTATGATCATGTGTGGGGTGAAATGATGACAATAGCCCTAGAAAAGAAACAGGTCAAAATATGGCTAAGTATTGAAAAAAGTTTAATTTTAGATTATAGGAGACTAATAGTGAAAAAGCATCATTCATAGCATGAAGAAAAGGGACGTCTATCCCTAAAAGGGCACACAACCATCCATATAGCAAGAAAAGACACACCTTTAAGGGGATAACCGTGTTTCATGCACAAGAAAATGAACAACCATTCATATAGGCAAAATAGAGAAAGTTAAAAAGGAACCATATTAGGGGTTAAATTTATAAGGTTATCTTGAGAGATAAGACAAATGTCTCGAGTATGTAGTAGTAACAAATGTACCCAAAAGATAAGGTTATGTTAAGGCATGAGTTATGATTAGGGTGAAAGCTAAGATAAGCCTAAGGTAATTTGAGGCTCGAGATGCATGCATGTTTGATATATCATAAGATCGTTATGAGGGGTATAGTAAGTACTTACTCCTTACACTGCCAATAGTAAGATATTATACCTAGAGTATAGTACTTGCTTGTAGTTGAGCATAGTTACAATGATAGGTTAATAGTCCAATAGTGGTATAGACGAGAGGACTACATAACGAGTGCTTACATGGCTAAGGTGTTAAATCCTTATATTTGATCTAATTCGATCAGTCTAACATATAATTATGGGTTATAACTTATAGTATGAAAGTGTTTTCACTGAGAGATGATATGGCCACCGCTGTTTGGGATCTGGAGTGATACTTTAGTGATCAAACAAGATATGACTGACTCGAGAGATATGTTATATAGCCTAGAGCTCAGTTATAAGTTACAGACATGGAATATATGACCCATGATCATCTTAACAAGAGTGTAGGGATAAACTTTGAATGATAAAGTTATAATTGGGTTGAGCTAATGACATTTTAAAGATTATGTAAAAAGTAGTAATAGAGTCTCCTACTTATTGAATGATTTATCGCTTACTCTTTTACTTTCATCTATGCAAGTACAAGTGAACATGATGGCTATAGTGAACCTTGTATTGGAAGCCATTTTCTAAAAACATGTCTTTGAAATGCATCTTGTAATGCTTCCTTATTGTAAAAAAATATCATATACTTTAAAAATTATTGATTCATGAACAATGACATGAACATGTATTAAAGTTGCCCCATGATAAACATGACCTTTATGTCTTCCACTAAACTCAACTCCTTTACTCTGATCACTCTAGTAATATATGGATGTACCATTCATCTCTAGATACATACACTTACCCATAATATGTACCCAAAAGGATGAGTTATTTTAAACTATCTAAAAAAAATATTTGCAATGATAAATAAATGCATGGTATTTATAATAAACAAATGCCCACAGTCCCAGAAATATAATTAATGAAAATGACATCATCTTCAATATTATTTAAAGTTAGTGTCGTAAAGAAAACTCTATGTAAAAACAATTACAAAAATAAGTCCAAAGCAAATGTAATAAATAACATGGTCTATACAAGCAAATGATTGAAACACCCTTTACTCATGCAATATTTCAAGCTAACCCATTAGCTCTATTGCCATCTTGTTACTCAATAATCTTACTTACAAAACTCAAATGTCTACATCATCCTTGATGATTGACATCAAACGATATATATCAATGTCCTGTATGTCTGATAAAGGCACGTGACATCTTAAATGTCATTTATATGGTGTATCATATACACATATCAACTGGGCTTTAGGTTAAGGTCATATAGACTAGTCTCGATGCTTTCACAACCACAACACACATCGTTTGATGGTATGGTCACACTACACATAGCTCGGTGATAAGTATACTGTATATAACTCGGTGATAAATCACATTGTACATAGCTTAGTAACAAGTCCACACTGTACTCAACTTGATAAAATGATCACACTGCATACAACCTAGTAGTGAGAATAAGATAATACATCATTTTGGTTTTTGACTTGGACTTGCTCTACTCTAGGTCTATGTCATAGTCCACATAGTTTGACACGTCTATAATGATTTTCATCGCATACTTTCTTTATTAGGGCCTTGTCCTTTATTCTCTCTTATTCATCCCCCATGGGGGTAAAATAATGATTATCATTATTACACACAAGCATTTCTAACATTCTAAAACTTCTTTTCCATTTCCCCTAATTATACATGAGGGTGTGTCCTTCATACACAAGAGTGTATAAATCCTACCTATATGGCCACACAATTAGCTAACATAAGCATGCACCCTAGGGTGGCATACACGGGTGTGTATTCATTCCTAAATTAAGACACCTATAGCTCAAACCTAACACAAGAACTATTTGTTTAATTATACATGGTCGTGTATGCTGACATACACAATCATGTAATGTCTTTTCTGTAGATTATGATTTTGACTACATTTGCATTTTCTATTTATCTAATTCGATATCCAAGCATTAAGACTACCTCTAAATGATACCTCATCAAGCCTAAATGTAGATTTTATGCGTTCTACATCAAAACTCATTGATATCCACGGATTATACCAATTTTTATCTTCATAATTTAACTTCAATTCCAAACTACATGATCCTCACTTCAAACCACTTTTAAAACCATATAAGTAATCAAATAGTGCAACGATCCAAATAATCCCAATTGTCAATGTCGAATCATATATGAACACAACTATCTAGGATTTAATTCTTTGTATAAGTTTCATAACAATCAACGCATACACATTTAACTTTGCTAGATTCACAAAAACAAGCCATAAACATTTTCTCAAAATTCAAACAGCACCATACTTACCTTTCTTCCGATGTTGTAATCAGTTTTCATATGGCAAGAATCTTCTCGACAATCCCTAGAGTTTCCTTGGCTCAAAGAGTCCAAAAATCCACTCTCAACTTTCTTTACTTTCTTTGTATTTCATATGGATATGGTAGCTAAAGTGAGCCAAAATTCATTTGGAGTTTTTTTATTTATTTTAATTGTAATGCATGATAAAATGTTGTGTCTCACTATACATGGATGTGTATATCATTATCCAATAATGACAATTTCCAAAATTACTGCAAAACTTATGCTTATTCAAAATTCAAACACATTGACCATACACGAGTGTGTAGACCAATATACACGAGTGTGTATATTTTCTAGACTTAGTCAATTGTCACGTATCACATGAAAAAAGACTATTTTGCCCTTGTCATCACATACACAGGCGTGTGGTTTATCTACACAACTGTGTAACCCTAAAAATCACATAAATAATAAATAAGCATAATCAAAATAGCAAAAAACCAAAATACCCTCGGACATACATATGGGTGCTATAGTGGACTTGTTTTAAATTTTTCATCAAACTCAAGATCTTCTATCAAAATATCATCCA